>NW_024081730.1:57845-79117 GCF_003009895.1 Hyaena hyaena
TTTACATGTGAATATCCAATTATCCCAGCAGTTTTTAATAAAGACACTCTTCTTCATTGAGTATTCTTGACTATTTTGTCAAATATTAGTTGACTGTATGTGCTTAAGTTTATTTCTGGGCTTTCAATTCTGTTCCATTGGTCTATTTGTCTATTTTTATGCCAGTACCATACTATTTTGATAATCATATGTATATTGTATAGCTTGAAATTAGGGAGTGTGATTTCTCCTGCTTTGTTGTTTCTCAGGATTTCTTTGGCTATTTGGAGTCTTTTGTGATTCTATATAATTTTTAGGAGTGTTCTTTCCTACTTCTGTAAAAAAAATGCCTTTAGAATCTTGATATGGATTGTATTGAATATATAGATAGCTTTTGGTAGTATTGACATTTTTTTCTTCCTTAAATAGTTTATTGTCAAGTTGGTTTACATATAACACCCCGTGCTCATCCCAACAAGTGTCCTCCTCCATGCCCATCACCCCATGCTCCTCTCCCCACCCCCATCAGCCCTCAGTTTGTTCTCAGCATTCAAGAGTCTCTCATGGTTTGCCTCCCTCCCTCTCTCCAACTATTTTTCCCCTTCTTCTCCCGCATCATCCTCCGTTAACTTCCTCCTAATCCACCTATATGTGCAAACATATGGTATCTGTCCTTCTCTGCCTGACTTATTTCATTCAGCATAACACCCTCTAGTTCCATCCATGTTGCTACACATGGCCAGATTTCATTCTTTCTCATTGCCATGTAGTATTCCATTGTATAAATATACCACATCTTCTTGATCTATTCGTCACTTGATGGACACTTAGGTTCTTTCCATGTTTTGGCTATTGTTGAGAGTGCTGCTATTAACTTTGGGGTCCATGTGCCCCTATGCATCAGCACTCCTATATCTGTTGGGTAAATTCTTAGCAGTGCAATTGCTGGGTCATAGGGGAGTTCTATTGTTAATTTTTTGAGGAACCTCCATACTGTTTTCCAGAGGGGTTGCACCAGCTTACATTCCCATCAACAGTGTAAGAGGATGCCCGTTCCTCCACATCCTCACCAGCATCTAGTCTCTTGATTTGTTCATTTTAGCCACTCTGACTGGCATGAGGTGGTATTTCAGTGTGGTTTTGATCTGTATTTTCCTGATGAGGAGGGATGCTGAGCATCGTTTCATGTGTCTGTTGGCCATCTGGGTGTCTTCTTTGGAGAAGTGTCTGTTCATGTCTTCTGCCCATTTCTTCACTGGATTATTTGTTTTTCGGGTGTGGAGTTTTAGGAGTTCCTTATAGATTTTGGATACTAGTCCTTTATCTGATATGTCATTTGTAACTATCTTTTCCCATTCCATCACTTGCCTATTAGTTTTATGGATTGTTTCCTTTGCCGTGCAGAGCTTTTTATCTTGATGAGGTCCCAGTAGTTCATTTTTGCTCTTGATTTCCTTGCCTTTGGGGATGTGTTAATTAATTTTGTACCATTTTGAAATATAAATGGTGTTTTGCATTATATACAAAGGACCAAAACAGCAAATATAAAAAGCTTATCAAGATTCAGGAACTCTGAACATCATTTTTTTTCCGGAGTAGAGTTGACACACAATGTTACCTTAGTTTCAGGTGTACAACTTAGTGATTTGACAACTTTATATATTATGCCATGAGGACTTCTGACCTTCTTAACCCTACTCAAGCACAACAGTTACATTCATTGTACAGAAGATAATAATGAGGCCAAAGGAAGTTAAGTCATTTTTCCATTGTCACACAGTTGGGACATAAGTATGTTCTTGGACTATTGAGAAGACCTGGGTGTCTTCTGACTTCCTCACAAGGAAAAAAGTAGTGCATATCTGGGTGGCTTCAAGATGACCCATCAGACACTATTATCCTGTGTCCCCCTTCAGCAAACCTAAAGAAGATATGCAGAATGTCTATCTGCAGAATGTTCAAGGAGATATGCAGAATGCTTGAGGAGATAAGTATTTTAAAATGAGTTATATTTCCACTAAGTACTTTGCCTCCTGCATCACCTCTAGATACAACCACTTCCTTCCTTTGCCACTGCCATACCCAGCCCATCCAAGCCACTGTCACTTCTCTCTGGGACTACTGTCAGATCATGCCAAAAGGCTTCCCTCACCTGTTCCAGCCCCACCCAGCCCATCCTCCAGCTGACAATCAGGGTGATCATTTCAAATCACAAATCTGGTTAAAATACCCCACCGTTTAAAATTACCCAATGGTGGGGCACCTGGGTGGCTCAGTCAGTTGAGTGGCTGATTTCAGCTCAGGTCATGAACTCATGGTTTGTGGGTTCGAGCCCCCTGTCGGGCTCTGTGCTGACAGTTCAGGGCCTGGAACCTGTTTCAGATTCTGTGTCTCCCTCTCTCTCTGACCCTCCCCTGCTCTCTCTCTCTCTCTGTATCTCTCAGAAATAAATAAAGCATTAAAATTTAAAAATAAAATAAAATACAATAATCCAATGGTTTTCCATTCTTATGAGAATGAAAACAATTAAAAGCCTAAGGCTAGTTCTGTTTTTGCTTATCATTATATCCTTAGCATCTAGCACAATTCTTGGCATTAATACATATTTGTTGTATGAATGAATGAATTAGTGAATGAATGAAGCCTGGAGATGGTAGAGCAGGATTCCTTTAAGGTTTCCCAATTTTGCTGGATTGGGTGGGCATCTCCAGGACCTCCCCAGAAGCTTCAGACTTCCACAGATAATTAACCATTCTCTTCTCTGGAGGTGAAAACCAAAGCAAAGAACCCCAGGTCCTCTTTGGTACATCTGTAAAGTGCTACAAGTTGCTCTAAGTGCTGAAAGTGCTGCAAGATTGGCACTGCCTAATCCCTGGGGAGGGTCCTTGGTGAATCATCTGGGCCATAAGGATACCATAACCAGCTATGGCTTATCATTATGACAACTGTTGTATTCTCTGGTAATTGAAACTTTCATGGTATTAATGGGAATAATATTGGGAAATAATATCTTACAACATCACTTTGGGCATTAAGAGATATTAAGTGGGACATTCTGGGTTTCATCTCTCCCTCTTTACCAACACAAATACAAGTGCTGAGTAAGTGCCGTGCTGTACTATTTCAGAGAAAGAGACTTCATTCCCCACTCTTCCAGTACTTGAGAAAGGGGAGAAGAGAGAAATTTCTTTCCTCCTCCAGCTTACCAATATATGCTCTGAGTCTCTATTTTAACTGTGAGAACTAGTAAACCAGATAGAAGTCCATTTCTCTCACCTGCTGATATCTATAAGTAGTGCAGATCTGGATGGCCTCAAGATGACCCATCAGGCTGTTACTCTGTGTCCCCGTTTAGCAAAGCTTTGAGACCTGTTAAGACACCTTTTCTCCTTGAAGTCCTCTGGAACTCATGATCCTTCTATTTCGTAGCTTCTCTGTGTATGATCTCCACTCTCCACTTAACTTCATAGTTCATAGTGGCTGCTCCAGCTCCAGCCACTACATCCCTTATCTCAGCTAGGAAGATAAAGAGGCAAAGGAAAAACAAGCAAAGGGCATTCTCAGAAGCTTCCATAAGACACTTCTCCTCTTACATACTGTGAAAGCAAAACTGGGAAGTGTCACCTTTATTCTGTGCAATCATTGTCCGGCTATAAATTTGGGTTTTCTCCTACAGAAGAGAGAAACAGATACAGGGAAGGGACACTTAGACATCTCCACCACAGGCTTCAGTTACTTGAACATACATTGCCTTTAGAAATAACACCACATATAAAAAAATTTTTTTTAAATACCCACCCTCCTGCCGCATAACTTACACCACACACACACACACACACACACACACACACACACACACACCCATTGACCTACAAACATCAGAAAGCCTAATCCCTTTGATTCTATGTCGGTAACCCTGGTGGTGGAGGCTTTCCCCCTAAGCCACCAGAAGGGGAGCTGCCTCCCTGCATTGGCAGCCAGTGGGGCAATGGTGCCATTCCTAGGCCAGGGCTGCCATTTTGGACAGTCTTTCTTTTTTGTTTCTCTCCTCAAGATTCCACAAAGCCCTTCTGGACTCAGTTCAGATGCAACCACTAGTATCGTCTAGCTTTCCCAGACTGTCTTTTGGACATGCAGTATCTATGCCATGTCTGTTTGTGAAAACAGGAGGCAAAGGGCTCAGTTCAGATGCAACCACCAGTATGGTCTAGCTTTCCCAGACTGTCTTTTGGACATGCAGTATCTATGCCATGTCTGTTTGTGAAAACAGGAAGCAAGACAAAGGAGAGGAAAAGATTCCTTCAACCTGAAAGCAGCATGTTATGTTTTCTATACCATTGATAGAATGGCTTTAAAATCTGAACAGAGTAGCTGGGGTGATCTCAGCTCCTTGCCATTTTGTGGGGCTCTCTAGGGAAGATGGAAAAACACAGAGTGGTAACACAAGAGGCAGAGTATTAAATATGAGGATCTCACATCCTTTCAGTGAAAGCAATAGCCATGTTTGCTCATGGCTAACCAGTCAGAGAAGGAAGATGATTTATTATAAGCTGTTGCAGAATATATTATGCATGGTAGAGGCATGGAAAGGTCTTTGATATGTATCTGAAAGAGCTTCAAATCCATAAAAGAGATAAATTTTGTATGAAGAGTGTCACAGAGAGGCCGTGAAGAATCTCCGACACATCTTCATATCACAGGGAATAATGAAGGGCGCCTCTACTCACACAACCGGGCATTAATTTCACTTAAAGAGGCCGTCATTAGCATATCGATGCACCCGACTGCACCTTATGAGCCGTCCGTGCTATTGGGAAATACAACCAAAGATTCTATGGTCAAGGCCTTGATTCACAGTCAAGACCCAGGGTATGTGTTTTGTTGATTGTTTTCCTTCAAAATGCCTATCTGAGCTCCAGTTCCTACCTAATCTTCCAAAACCACAATTTGAGTGTAGTTAACTGCCTTTTTTTTTTTAAAGTAATTCCCACATTCTGATCTTCTGGAACCTTCTGGGAAGCAGAATCCCTAGCTTCTCTGTGTGAGTACATGTCTTTGACCTTCGGCCACACCTCCCAGCTTGATCAGGGCCCTGTCCCCTGAGAAGGATGCTTTCAGGGCCCAGCTCCCCAGTTTTTCCCCTTCACCCTGCCTTCCCTGTCTGGCCAAGCTGTGGGGAAGGCAGGGAAGGGGTCTCCGGAATCACTCACAGCGCTCTGGCACACAACCAGTTACCGAGCAGGCAACATAATACTTGTTGAGAATGCCTCTTCTTCTTGAATTATGGCTTCCTGCTGCAGGCCACCGCCACTGTTTGAATTGGGCCGTACCTAATTACGGTTTTATTTGCTTTAATAAAGAGACATCCAAGTGTGTGGAGAGTCGCACACAAACAATAATAGCAATAATAATAGTAAAGTGTCTTGCTAAACATCTGCAATTAAGACATTCGTTGTTAATTGCATTAATTAACCTCTACACGGAGCAGCTGGTGAGGTTTCCGCTGCAAGGAAAGGAGAATGACAGTTCCCAGCAGCACTTGAGGTGGCAGCCTGCTGGAAAGCCCAGGCCTGGGTCACCGACAACCTGTGTGTTAGGAGGGAGGCACCTTTCTGCAGAGCAGTCTGCAACCCCAGGAGAAACCAGAGACCAAACCACCCTTGGTGCAGGACCACACAGCCTCAGCCAAAACAACCACAGGCCACAGATGCCTGGAGGGATGACTAACGCGTATCAAGAGCCAGTCTTATTGAGATGTCAGTCATAACAACATAACAATAATAGTAACACATGGATTTGGTCCAGTTCTCAAGCCTCCAAAGCAGGAGGGCCCACACCACAGCCCCTCCTATTTTGTTCAAGGCAGAGCAGGAGAACCTGGTGGTTTCCCAGTCCTAAGCATTAGTGCCCCCTTCCCAGTAGGTTAACGTGATTTTAACGTTTTGCAAAGATGCTCTCATTCTCACAAGTCCTGGAGACTCGAGGGGAAATGTGCCTGTCCTGTCTGCCAATGAGAAAAACAGAGTATGACAAGGAGGTGTTTCCCCTATCCAAAGCCCACGTTTCTCAGAGCTGGTACCAGCCTTCAGGCATCCTGCCCATGCTTTGTAAGCCACCGAGTATATGGCCACCATGTCCATTTTTTTTTAATGAGGTGACATGAGAAAGCCTTTGTTTCATACCCAAGGAAGTCAATCCCTATATTTAATCTGAACTAGCAGCTGTTATAATCGGAGACTATAGACAAATTCTCCAATTTGGCTTCCTTAGTTCCCATTAAGTGCATTCCATTCCAAAAAAATGATAAATAATATGAAGAATGAAATTTCATGTGTTCGGTCAACAGCATGTGTTCTGTTAATATGTGCTGGGTATTGCACCCAGTGCTGGAGATAAAACAAAAGCAAAAATGAAGATCCTATCAGGATGCTTACATAAGAGGACATGAAAGGTGGCTCTGCTAAGTATCTGAAAGCAGGGGCATGTGGCATGTAAGATGCATTACATCAGGGAGAGGGTCACATGGGCAAGGTACATGCATGGAGTAGAGGCTGCTGCTGTGAGGGAGGACAAAGAGAAAAGGATTAGGTAGAGGCCAGCAGTGGGAAGGATCAAAGCATGATCAGAGAACTAAAAATGACCAGTGAGGTTACAGGGTTTAAAGTGCACTGGGCCATATCTGACCCATTGGGTTCTAGCTGTCCCCATAATGATGGAAAGCAGTGGAACACCACTGAAGAATCTAAGCAGGGGGACACCAGGTTAGTGGCTACTGGATGAAGAATGGGTGTAAAAAGGGAGCACCTTTAGGCCTGACTGCTTACCATTGTCATGGAGAGAAGCAGCAGGTGGCATCAAAGAATCATTGTTGAGAACAATATCAATAGGATTAGAATAATAGATTAGATAATAGGTAGGGGAGTGGTCACTGATGGCCCCTGGGTCATCAGCACTCAGTAATGGCTCTCCGTGTGTTGGGGGCCCTGTAGAAGGACCAGTGTGAGTAGACTTTGGCTTGGTTTGGGACATGAAGACTGTGAGTGCCCCTGAGCTATCCAAGAGGAGATGCTAGCTGGGCAAATAAGTTTAGAGCTTGAAGAGAGATGGCAGCCAGAACCTAAGCTGGAGGGTCACATGTGTGCAGGTAAAATTGAAACCACAGAAGTTGGTGCAATCACCCTCAGGACAAAGCGTGGAGTGAGAACAAAGGCTGAGCCCTAAGCAACTCTACTATTTTAACTCTGGAGGAGAAGGGGGTAAACATGACTCCCAGTGAGAGAAAGAATGGGCAGCAGAGAGCCAGGAAGGAAAACCAAAAGAGTAGAGCAATCTGCAAGTCGAGGAAGTAAATATGCCAAAAGAGAGGTCAGTGTGAAGCCCACTGAGGGTTAAAGGAAAGTGACCACTGGAAAGTGTCTTTTGGATTTGGGGATCAGAGGTTGTTGGCAGCATCTGTTATGATGGAAGAGAGTGTAGGGAAGGAGACAGATGGGTGCAAGTAGAGTGGAGAGAAAAGAAATGGATTCAAGTACAATGCATCTCTTGAAAAAAGAAAGATGGTACAGTAATTAGAGATGGAAGAGCAACCGGAGATTTTGTGGGGCTAAAGGTAGGTGTGGTTTGCTTTTTTAACAGGTTTTGAGTATGGATTAAAACAAATGGAAAAAGCTTACTGCATAGTATACATAAGAATTATGCATTTCACCATAAATAAATTTTTACTTAGCAGAAAAGAAACCAAAAACAACTTTGTTGGAAGGCCGTTTCATGATATACATGCCGAAGTGTCTAGGGAGGAAGTGTAAATGTTGGTCACTTACTCTGAAATGCATTTTAAAAAAGACAAAGCATTGGTGGCTGGCTGGCTAGAGAGTGCCCAGAGAGAGGGAAGATATGTGATAAAACCAACGCAGCAAAATGCTCATTGTAGCATTGAGGTGGTGAGTGTTCTCAATACAATTCTTTCAACCCTTACAATATTGATAGAAAAAGTAATAGGAAGAATCCAGTTGACAGGAAAAGACTATTCAAAAGCAAAAAGAAAATGGACACAGGAGGTGTGGGGAGATAAGGGTGGTAAAAGCATCTGGTCACAGTAGGAGGGTGAGAAATTTATAGAAACCATAGAAAGGGTAGAGGAACCCAAATCTCCATACTCAGGCATTATTAATCAAGTAATGAGTCTAAAATGGGTCATCACATGACACCAGTAATGAGTTACTTGTTTCTTACACAGGTGGTAGTAAATTTGCAACAATGCTCGTGACTCAAGACAGATCTGCAAGGTGGTTAGAAACATGTTGCTGAACAAACTACAGCCCTTTGAACTTCCCATCAGATGGCCCTATCAGCATGAGTTCTCCTGTGGCCCATCTTATAAGAACAAGTCAGATGGCTCACACCACATCTAAAGCACTCTTTCTCCACTGTTGCCCGATCAACTCCTGAGCCTCAAGGAGCACAAGCTTTGGGACCAAACTTGGGCCCAAGACCCAGCTAGATCCTTGGCAAACCTGGCAACCTCAGTCACCTCCCCTGTAAAATGGAAACAATAATCACTCCTGCCCCTGTGGTTCACTGAAAAGGTTAAATGAGTGAAGTTTTGTGTATATAAAACATCCAGGTCCACACTTGGATCATAGCAAGTGCAAACCCGGGTTGTTCAAAAATGCAAAGTTTAAGTACAATTCATGCACAAGTATGCACTATCATAATTTAGAAGCCACTTTATAATGTTTGGAAGAGAGCAGCGAGACTTATGCTTTGCAGTCACGTTTGCTCCCTGCTCACATCTCAAGCTGCATAAAATGTGTCCTCTCTGGTGTCCCCATTGCCTTAGGTCATGTTGCTGGTCCACATAAAAGCCCATTTGAGAATCATTATAACCCAAGAGGCTTTCAGATTGGCGGCTTATCAGTTCTGAAGGGTCCCAAGGCGGTCACAGAGAAGTGCCCTGGGAGCCTTATTTTCTTCCTTGGGTCAAAAATCCACCTGTGGTAATTAGCAAGCTTAGTCCTGGACCCGACTGAGTCTGTGTGTAGCTACAAGACCAAACGAAGCCTTTCGACATTCCTCATGGAAAAAGTGTCTCTCTGATTTTCTGCTCCAAGATCTGAAAAGCCACCTTCTATGAGCTCGGTAGAAAACTCCAATTCATTAACTGATTACAACAGAAAAAGAAAATCTCAAAAGGCTTGTTGACAATCCTGGTAGCCATGGTGTAACCTAATCCTTATCTTTCATTACCGTGCTTTTGTTAGGGAAAGAAAAAAAGACATTTGTTTTCATGGACATAACCTCACAGAATGCTTTCTGTGAAGCACAAGATTAAAAAAAAAGCCACTTATTGGAAGGACCCAGATATACTTGAAAGTGCGAGGGAAATCTCACTCTCTGTGTAGAAGTCATATTTTCCTCATTATTGGCATAAGCCAGTCTTTAGCAGCTATTAGCTAGGGTTATGTTAATTTAATATACATAAACCCTTATAGTATCCCTCTGAAGGCAGGGGTTTCAACCTCCTACAGCTCAACTCTGCCCTTGATATGTTCACAAATTCACATTGCCCCCTCCAATATTAGTCCTTTCTTTTTTTTTTTTTTTTTTTACATTTTTCTTTAAGTTTATTTATTTTGAATGAGACAGAGCCAAGATGAGCAGGGGAAGGGCAGAGAGGGAGAGAGAGAATCCCAAGCAGGCTGCCAAGTGCAGAGCTGGGCACAGAGCTCAAATTCACAAACCGTGAGATATTGACCTGAGTCAGATGCTTTACTGACTGAGCCACCCAGGTGCCCCTCAGTCTTTTCTTAAAACAGAAATATTTTAAGATAATGTCAATGGATACAAGCAACAACAGCAAAGTGAATGGGAAGGTAATAGCCCTGCAGATCACCTGAGCTTACCATCAGCCTCTCACCTATACCCTAGATGACAATGGGAGTTAGGAACAGAGCAGACTCATGTTCAAGTGACACCTGTTTTCTTTAGCTTGCACAATGAGGGTTTTTTTTTTAATCTTTATGTATTTTAAAGAGAGAGAGAGAGACAGAGTACAAGTGAGAGAAGGGCAGAGAGAGAGGGAGACCCAGAATCCAAAGAAGGCTCCAGGCTCTGGTTTGTCAGCATGGAGCCATCCATATATGGGGATCAAACTCAAGAACTGCGAGATGATGATCTGAGCTAAAGTCAGACGCTTAACCAACTGAGCCACTATGGGGCCCCCAATGTTTTAGTTTTTTTTTTTTTTTTAATTAATTGACCATATTTTCAAATCCTGATATTTCAGATGAAAATCTGGATTTCCAGCTTTCTCATGCAAAATCAGGAACTCTGAAAAAATGGAGTCCCTTGGATAGCACCAAGGGATGAAATGGCAGAGACCTAGTCCCCCATAATCTCCATCAGCATCCCTAAAATAAACATGAAATCTCTGTAATCCCAGTTTCTCTTTCCCAAGTAAAAATTGTGAGACCCTATCTCCCTTTTCCAAACTTGGTTTACAGCACCACAGCAAGAATCAGCCAGAACAGGGCAGTCACATCTCATCCTTGAGAGGAGGGCTGTGTTCTCTGTGCCACCAGACCATTATGTGACCTGCCTGGCCCCTGGGGACATTCACATTTGAGACCTGGGACCATGGTGAATGGACAAACTGAAAATTAACATTGTTTTATTTTATTTTATTTTACTTTATTTTTAAAAATAGTTTATTTTCAAGTTGGTTTCCATATAACACCCAGTGCTCATCCCAACAAGTGCCCTCCTCTGTGCCCATCACCCCCCTACCTCTTCCCCCACCCCCATCAGCCCTCAGTTTGTTCTCAGCGTTCAAGAGTCTCTCATGGTTTGCCTCCCTCCCCTCTCCCCAACTATTTTTCCCCTTCTTCTCTCTCATGGTCCTCCATTAGCTTCCTCCTAATCCACCTATATGTGCAAACATATGATATCTGGCCTTCTCTGCCTGACTTATTTCACTCAGCATAACACCCCCAAGTTCTACCCACATTGCTACACATGGCCAGATTTCATTCTTTCTCATTGCCATGTAGTATTCCATCGTACAGATAAACCACATCTTCTTGATCCATTCATCCGTTGATGGACACTTAGGCTCTTTCCATGTTTTAGCTATTATAGAGAGTGCTGCTATGAACATTGGGATACATGTGCCCCTATGCATCAGCACTCCTGTATCCCTTGGGTAAATTCCTAGCACTGCTACTGCCAGGTCATAGGGGAGTTCTGTTGTTAATTTTTTGAGGAACCTCCACACTGTCTTCCAGTGTGGCTATACCAGTTTACATTCCCACCAACAGTGTAGGAGGGTGCTCATTTCTTCATATTCTTGCCAGCATCTAGAGTTCTCTAATTTGCTCATTTTAGCCACTCTGACTGGTGTGAGGTGTTATCTCAGTGTGGTTTTGATTTGTATTTCCCTGATGAGGAGGGATGCTGAGCATCGTTTCATGTGTCTGTTGGCCATCTGGATGTCCTCTTTGGAGAAGTATCTGTTCATATCTTCTGCCCATTTCATCACTGGATTATTTGTTTTTCAGGTGTGGAGTTTGGTGAGTTCCTTATAGATTTTGGATATTAACCCTTCATCTGATATGTCATTTGCAACTATCTTTTCCCATTCCGTCAGTTGCCTATTAGTTTTATTGATTATTTCCTTTGCCGTGCAGAAGCTTTTTATCTTGATGAGGTCCCAATCGTTTATTTTTGCTCTTGATTCCCTTGCCTTTGGGGATGTGAAATGGACATTGTTTTAAGTAACAATTAAGTAAAACTGCAGTCAACCCTCATTATTTCCAAATTCAGTATTTGCAAATTCAGCTATCTGCCAAAAGTTTTTTTTGCAATCTCAAAATCCCTACTGGAAACACCTGCATGGTTCTTCACAGCCACACAAGAAACAGCAAAAAAATTGAGTTGCCCAAAGTGCATGCTACCATTCTGGCTTTTTGTCCTAGTTTTTACAGTGAAAACAAGTGCCCTTTCTCTTAGTTTTCCTATTCTGATAGAGGAGCAGGGAGAGAATCTCAAGCAGGATCCATACCAACAGTGCAGAGCCTGATGCAGGGATCAAACTCACAAACCATGAGATCATGACCTGAGCCAAAATCAAGAGTCAGACGTTTAACCAACTGAGCCACCCAGGCACCCTAATAAGGCATCTTTAAACAGATGTACACACAAAATGAAGTTATCTGTTGATCAGCTGATGAAATTTGTGACCAGAGGCTTGCAGGAAGCTAACCCTGTATTTACTGCAGGATCAATGGCTCAGTCATCTACCCACTAATTCTGTGTTTGCAATGACCTTATAGAAAATAGCTAATGTGAATAACAAGAATCTACTGCTAATCAGTGCTCCCACAGAGAGACCACCAGGGAAAAGTTCAGAATAGAAAGCTGTGTCCAGGGATGCCAAGTTGCAGGACTGATTTGAGGAGAACCTAAGGGGTGTGACATGTCTGCTCCTTCTGACCCTGAAGCAGTGAAGCCTGGTGGCTTGAGAAAGCAGGTGTCCCCATGGTCCCAGTCCTGGGAATCAACTATGAGACTACTCTGGCCTTTGAGGGCCCCCCCCCTTTGTCCCATGCTGCCTATGTCTGGGACTCTGCATGTGTTCTCTCCCTCCTGCTGATGGAGTGAAAAAAAACAGCTCTCTGTGACTATCTGTAGAAAGCCTGAGTAAGAACATCTGGAAAATGTTCAATGTCTAGGGAAGAGAGAGGTGTGGGGTGAATGGATTTTTATTTCTTCAGGCTTCCCAAACCTTTTCTTTTTAAAAGACACCAGTTCTGCAAATAAAATCCATATACCTGGTAACAAAAGTTCTTTCTTTGAACAATTCATCAACCCATTCTGGGCTGGAGCATATTGACTGCCCAGGCTGAACACTGTACACCTCCAGGGGGCATCACCCACATCACCATCTATGAGCAATACAGCAACACTGTCAGACTGGAACATGCCAAAAACATGAAACTTCCAGGTACATAGGGCTTTCCTTGGGAAGCAAGAGATGGGATCCTCCTTCTCCACACAGGTTAATGAGAAGCAGTTGCACCAGCCACCAGATCTCACAGATGATGAAATGGAAGCATTCTCCTTTTGCTAGGGAAGGATTGATTATCACCAAGTCTCCACCTCACTTCAGTGGAGCTGCTTTCTAAGTGCCTCAGAAGGAAGGAAGGAAGGAAGGAAGGAACGGAGGGAGGGAGGGAAGGAGGGAGGGAGGGAGGGAGAGAGGGAAAGAGGGAGGGAGGAGGAAGTCTTGTCTTAAGGATTCTGTGGCTCCAGAATTCAGGCAGGGTGAAAACAGAATGGCTGGGCTCTGCCTGGGATGTCCAGGGTTCCAGAACAGTGGGACTCGAGAATGCTGGGGAAGCTCCCTCACCCCATGACTTGCAGATGGTGTGTAAGGTTTCAAAAACGGAGACTCAGTTGGTTTTGCCAACCAGAGTCCTTCCACCAACCTCTCATCTTGGGTGTCTCGAAGCACATTTCTGGGCTCTGAGAGAGAGCGTTCCAGGAGAGACATCTCCAAGAAACTCAAGTAAAGCTTCAGGCTTCTTCTAACCTAGTATCAGAAGCCACACAGCATCGCCTCTGCCACATCTTATTGTGATAAACTAGTCACTAAACCAGATGCCACCTCTTGATGGAAAGTAACAAGATCACATTGAAGAAGAGCAGGCAATATGGGGACATGAATGTAGCCATCTTTGGAAAACACAATCTGTCCCAAAGCGCTTCTTGACAATCATTTGAACCTTTGTGCAGAAAGTAAAATTTTATTAATATATGTGTATCTTACTATTTCACATTTGCTACAATTCAAATGTGTAAAAACTGCCACAATGGCAATATGTGGCAAAGAGCTAGTGGCCTTTCCACTGGCAATGCCATTGGAGCCAGGATAGCCTGAGGCCCCTGAGTCCTTTGGACTGTTGTCAAGTTCAAGTGCCTCCTTGGACTCCTCTCAGCCTATTTTCTCAGCAGTCAAAGAGAGGATGGTCATGGCCACTTCAGAGGGAGGTTGCAGAGATTAAATAACATCACCCAAGATGCCCCAAGGGGGCACTGGGGATAATTTTCAATCTGTAATAACTGTGTTTTCAGAACTCCACAAGCTAAGAAAACAATCAATGTGCAAAGATAAATCCCAAATGTTGAGCACCTTCCAGGTCACAGAAAGCCTGGTTAAAGCTAGTTTCCCCTCAGTCATGCTTTTGTCATTTCTATCTCCTCTTGCAAAAAGAAGAGTAAGGAAGAAGAAGAAGAAGAAGAAGAAGAAGAGGAGGAGGAAGAAGAAAACAACGACACAAATGCATGTCCTACCTGGTTCCTCAACCATCAACCAAGGGCTGAAAGCAGCTGGGTCCCCAATTTAATTCCTCTATTTTTCCTCAAAATTTGATGGCTCTTTCTCACTGGGGCCGGTGGAGGAAGCTGGGGGGGTCAGAAGACAGCAGTACAAGGTGAAGACCCTTAAAAAATATATTTTGTGTGAGCCCATAACAGAAATCCACTTTTTTAAAAAATATTTTTATTTATTTCTAGGAGAGAGAAAGAGAGACAGCGTGAGCAGGGGAGGGTCAGAGAGAAAGGGAAACACAGACTCTGAAATAGGCTCCAGGCTCTGAGCTGGCAGTCAGCACAGAGCCCGACGCGGGGCTCAAACCCACGAACCGCGAGATCATGACCTAAGTGAAAGTCAGACGCTTAACCGACTAAGCCACCCAGGCGCCCCAGAAATCCACTTTTTCTAAAAATGGACTTTGGATTTGTTTTAGTCAGGTATGGCAAGACACACAGACATGGAAAGGATTGTCATGGTGGAAGACATTTGTGCTTATAGATCCCTAGAAGCAGATGAGAGTTTCACGGGGTCACGTGGAGAAGCACCAAGAGGCTTCTTGATCAAGATCAACCAAGAGGCAAGAGAGTGAGACAATATGGCCCCGAGTCTTTATTGGAATTTTCACAGGGATGAATAGGAGAGGCAGAGTCAGTAACTGGGTAAGCGTAAGATTGGAGCATTTGAATAGTTTCTGTGGTCTCTGCATTGTAGGTGTGGTCCAATGTCACCCTGGACTAGCACCTGGACCAAGGGAGAGTTAGTTCAGTGGGAATGTTGGGTTGTTGTGAGAGAGTTTGGTAAAGGTGATGGTTGGGGATGTGGGCTCTGGATTGGTTGGTTTGTACAGTTGACACCTGAACAACATATAAGTTGGGACATTACTTCCCCTGACCAAAATTCACATATAACTTTTGACTCCCCCAAAACTTAACTACTAATAGCCTACTGTTGACCAAAAGCCTTACAGAGGCACCTGGGTGCCTCAGTCAGTAAGCGTCTGACTTCAGCTCAGGTTATGACCTCACAACTCGTGAGGTTGAGCCCTGGGTTGGGCTCTGTGCTGACAGCTCAGAACTTCGAGCCTGCTCTGAATTCTGTGTCTCCCTCTCTCTGCCCTTCTCCTGCTCACACTCTGTGTGTGTGTGTCTCTCTCTCAAAAATAAACATTTTTTAAAAATTCAAGTGTCTTACAGATAACATAGTCAGTTAACACATATTTTGTATGCTTTAGGTAATCCTTTTTAAAAATGTTTTATTTACTTTTAAGAGAGACAGAGACAGCGTGAGCAGAGGAAGGTCAGAAAGAGAGGGAGACACAGACTCCTAAGACAGGCTCCTGACTCTGAGATAGCTGTCAGTACAGAGCCCGACGCGGGGCTCAAACCCATGAACCATGAGATCATGACCTGAGCCTGAGATCATGACCTGAGCCTAAGTCAGACACTTAACCGACTGAGCCACCCAGGTGTCCCCGCTTTATGTATTCTATACTGTCTTCTTATAATAAAGTAAGCTAGAGAGAAGAAAGCATTAGTAAGAAAATCATAAGGATAAGAAAATACATTTATAATCTTATACTATTATTTATTGGAAAAAATTCATATATAAGTGGATCCATGCAATTCAAACCCATTGTTCAAGGAACAACTGTACCTCAAAGGTGCACTCATGGGGGATTTGTTTGCCCTCTTTAGGATCAATCTGATCTGGGAGGGGCTGTGTGTCTAGGACCAAAAGTCCAAATGCCAGAGCAATAAGAAAGAAAAAATAAGAAAATAGAGTCAGTACAGATGTTAATTTTCTTCTTAACCATTTAAGATCTGCTGAGATTTGATGATACAATTTTCTTTTTTAAATATTTGAGATATAATTGACTTATTATGCTAGCTTCAGGTGTACCACAGAATGATTAGATATTTGTATATATTGGGGAAATGATCACCACTATCAGTCTAGAAAACATCCATCACTACACATAGTTACTTCTTTTTTCTTGTGATAAGAATTTTTAAGATCCATTCCCTCAACAACTTTCAAATATACAGTACAGTTTTATTGACAATAGTCACCATGCTGGACATGACATCCCCAATGATGATGCAATTTGCCAGAGAAATGAGAAATGTTTCCTGGTGTGGCCACTGGCTGCAAGAACACACATCTCCTCTACTTCAGGCGCTGTGGTGGGCGCTGAAGTTACAAAGGATGTCTACATTTCTGTATGCACATAGAGAAACAAATACATATATATGCACATATATAATGTGCCAATGAATAGAAAAAGGGTAGACACATCTCCCCGGGTGCAGCAAGTTTGGAACGAGGGAAGAAAATGCAGGACAGAATGAATTTTTCATTCCATAAACCCATATAGGCTGAAATTTTTCTTGTGTAAGGGTTGCTGAAATAAACATAATATAAAATTTACCATCTTAGCCATTTTAAATGTACAGTTCAGTGGCATTAAGCACACTCATACTGTTGTGCAACCATCATCCCCATCCATATTCAGAATGTTTCCTTCCTCCCAAACTGAAACTATACTCATTAAAGAATGTCTCGCCATTCCTCCCTCCCCTCAATCCTTGGCAACCACCATTCTACTTTCTGTCTCTGTCACTCTAACTACTTCCGGTGCCTCATAAAGAGTAATCGTACCCTATTTGTCTTTTGTGCCAGCCTTATTTCACTTATCATAATGCCTGCTTGTTGAGGTTTTTCAACACTAAAAATTAAGCTCTTGTTACCTGGCATGACAAGTGCTGACCACTAGAGGGCACTAGAGATTGCTAAATGTTTCCCAGGTTTAATTGAGGGAGAGGGCGCGGGTGCCCTGTGTGTGAAGGAAGTTCTTTACCTTCTCATTGAGGTTGAAGGGCCCTTTACATGTTTTGGGAGGGGAAACTAAATCTGAACTTCCAGCAAGATTTGGGCTTGCCCTGCAACCTGCTGTCTTTCTCTCTCCACTCCCTTGCACAGGGTGGATACATATGGAGATGGGACTCATTCATCCCACAGCGCCCACAAATGAATGCACTTGCGATATTCTGAATGGTGCTGCTCCAGTGCAGAAAGTATCAGTGAGCCCCTCTTCGCTCATGCCTTCTGCGTCCGTATTCAAGAGGATACCCAGAGAAATTTGCGGAGAAAGGTGGGGGCAGGGGTGGAGAGGGTGTTTGCGGTTGCTTAATGAGAGCGGAGAGAATTCTCGCACTTGGGGGAAAACTAGAGTTTGGAAATGCCCAAAATTTAGCCTGAAATGCATGTCTGGGGACAACTTATTTATAACTTCCGACCCTAGACCCTAAACCCTATCTGACACAGGAACATAAAGTGTTATTGCCTGGTTTAATGGGTGCCGAGTTGTGCAGGAATCCAGCCACAGTGTGAGTCAAGGTGCTTTTGTACTGTCTAGAACTTTACCTACAGTTTTTAACCGGCTTAGAAAATCATAGCCTTGGGTGGGTGGGGGGCGCCTGGGCGGCACAATAGATTAAGCCCCTGACTCTTGGGTTCAGCTAAGATCTTGATCTCACAGTTTGTGAGATCCAGCCCCTTATTCGTCTCTGCACTGACAGCGGAGCCCACTTGGGATTCTCTCTATCCCTTTCTCTGCCCCTCCCCTGCTTCGACAGTCTCTCTCTCTCTCTCAAAATAAGCTTTTAAAAACTGGGAAAAAGGAAAGAAAGAAAACCATGGCATAATGGCCACGTTGCTGGTGGTGTCTGAGTGACCTACACCACACTCCAGGCTGGGGCAGATTTGGAGTTATGAGTTCGTATGAGACAAACACTGGCCCCTCCATCACATCTTCTAGAGAACTTTGCCCAAAAATTTACCTATCAACTATATATTATATACTGTATTGTATATATTATATATAATTATATATGTTACCAAAAGTGACTTTTTAATTTCCTTTTATTTTTCCTTTAAATTACCGAAAGAAAGAGCATTATTTGATACTTTTTAGTGATGTGTGTAAGTAAGCTATACTGTCTATGAGTTTCATTTCAGGACAGTAAAGGGTGCTTTTTAAAATAGTTTTTAGATCTCCACCTTGGCTTCCCATTAGAATCACCTGAGGAGGTTTTTTAAAAAGTGACATCACTGCCACAGTTCCACCCCAGACCACATGAATCAGGCTTTCCCCAGATGGGGCAAGGTATCCATAATTTTAAAAGCTCCCCCCAACTGCAGAAACCAGGCTCCTACCCTAGACCAAGTGAATTTGAATCTTAAGAGGTGAGGTCTGGGTATCTGGTTGTTGTTGTTTTTTAAACACCCTCCTGGTAATATATGTAAGGCATAAGGATTTTAAAAGAAGAAGCAAAATTATTGTTACTTTGCAGATAATAGGATTGTATACATGGAAAACTGGAAGAATCTATAAGAGATTAGAAGTAATAAAAGAGTGTCACAAAGTTGGTCATTGTAAAATCAATATACAAAAATCAATTGCATTTCTCTATGCCAGTAACAGTCAGAATATAAAGTTGAAAGAAAAAGGTACCATTTACATCTGCATCAAATATTTATTTATCAAGTACCTATGAATAAGTCTAACAAAAGACTTCAAGACTTATATGCACAAAACTATAAATTTTGTTGAGAGAAATTAAGACCGAAATAAATAACATCATATTCATTAATTGATATCACAAAAAAATTATGTGCTAAATTAATGTATATTCAGCGCAGCTCCAATTAACCTAACAAGCAGCTTATAAAATTTATATGGAAATGAAAAGGACCCACAACAGTCGAGATCCTCCTGAAGAAGAAAAAGAAGGGTAGACTTGCTCTACCCAATATAGATACTTAAAATAATACTATATTTGTTAAAGCAGCATAATATTGGTTAAAGGATAAATAAATATTAACAGATAATATTTAACAAATAAATATTTAACAGAATAGAATATCCTCTTTTAAATTTTTGTAAATATTTATTTATTTTTGAGAGACAGAGCATGAGCGGGGGAGGAGCAAGAGAGAGAGAGGGAGACACAGAATTGAAGCAGGCTCCAGGCTCTGAGCTGTCAGCACAGAGCCCAGAGCAGGGCTTGAACCCACAAACTGGGAGATCATGACCTGAGCCAAAGTTGGACACTTAAACAACTGAGCCACCCAGTACCTGGGTGGTACCCCTACAATATTCTTTAAAAGACACGGATAGGGGCGCCTGGGTGGCTTAGTCGGTTAAGCGTCCGACTTTCGCTTGGGTCATGATCTCGCGGTTCGTGGGTTCGAGCCCCGCGTCGGGCTCTGTGCTGACTGCCAGCTCAGAGCCTGGAGCCTGTTTCAGTCTGTGACTCCCTCTCTCTCTGACCCTCCCCTGCTCAGGCTGTGTCTCTCTCTCTCCTAGAAATAAATAAAACATTTAAAAAATTTTAAAAAAAATAAATAAAAGACACGGATAAATAAGGATACTTGATTTTTAACAAAAGTAAAGTTGAAAGGCAATGGGAGAAGGAACAGATTTTAAGATATATGTGGCTGGAACAATTAAGCACCCAAAAGGAAAATATGGAATTGAACCCTTACCTCACACTGTACACAAATTCAATTCTAGGGGAGTTCTAAATGAAAGCAAAATGAAAGACAAAAATTATAATAATACAATGTATTTAGGAAATATCATAGGAGACTATCTCCTTTACCTTGGGTTGGAGAATGATTTCTTAAACAAGACACAAAAATATACTAATTATAAAGGGGAAAAAACTGATAAATGTGAATACATTAAAAAATGAGAATTCTATTCATCAAAAAATCATCATTAAAAGACTGAAGATTCAAAGCATTATGACCTGAGAGTGTGCATAGTATGATCTCAATTCTTTTATATCTATTGAGGGCTGCTTTATGTCCCAGTATGTGATCTATCTTGGAGAATGTGCCATGCACACGTGAGAAGAAAGTGAATTCCCTGACCTCAGGATGTAGAGTTCTAAATATATCTGTCAGATCCGTCTGGTCCAGTGTGTCTTTCAAGTCCATTATTTCTTTAGTGATTTTCTGTCTGGTTGACCTATCCATTGCTGTAAGCAGAGTATTAAAGCCCCCTGCTATTAGCACATTCTTATCTATAAGCTTATTTCTCTTTGTGATTAATTGTTTTAACAATTTAGGATCTCCCATATTCGGTGCATAGACATTTATGATTGTTAGTTCTTCCTGATGGATAGACCCTGTAATTATTATGTAATGCCCTTCTTCATCTCTTGTTATTGTCTTTAATTTAAAGTCCAGTTTGTCTGATATAAGTATAGCTACTCCAACTTTCTTTTGAAAAAAATATCCAATGGAAAAAAGACAGCCTCTTTAACAGATGGTGTTGGGAGAACTGGACAGCAACATGCAGAAGAATGAAACTAGACCAATCTCTCACACCATACACAAAAATAAACTCAAAATGGATAAAGGACCTGAATGCGAGACAGGAAACCATCAAAACCCTAGAGGAGAAAGCAGGAAACAACCTCCTTGACCTCCACTGCAGCAACCTCTTACTTGACACATCCCCAAAAGCAAGGGAATCAAGAGCAAAAATAAATGATTGGGACCTCATTGAGATTAAAAGCTTCTGCACAGCAAAGGAAACAACCCACAAAACTAATAGGCAACCAACGGAATGGGAAAAGATAGTTGCAAATGACATATCAGATAAAGGGTTAATATCCAAAATCTATAAGGAACTCACCAAACTCCACACCCGAAAAACAAACAACCCAGTGAAGAAATGGGCAGAAGGTATGAACAGATACTTCTCCAAAGAGGACATCCAGATGGCCAACAGATACATGAAACGATGCTCAGCATCCCTCCTCATCAGGGAAATACAAATCAAAACCACATTGAGATACCACCTCATGCCAGTCAGAGTGGCTAACATGAGCAAATCAGAGAACTCTAGATA
>NW_024081730.1:79605-81711 GCF_003009895.1 Hyaena hyaena
GTACCCCAATGTTCATAGCAGCACTCTCCACAATGAGAGACTCTTGAATGATGAGAACAAACTGAGGACTGACGGGTGGGGGGGGGGGGGGGGAGATGGGCATGGAGGAGGGCACTTGTGGGGATGAGCACTGGGTGTTATATGGAAACAAACTTGACAATAAACTATTTGCTAAAAAAAAAAAAAAAAAAAAAAAAAAGACTAAAGAAAACAAGTTACACCGTAGAAGAAAACATCTCAGGCACATAAAGCTGAGAGCTCAAACTATCTATCTAAGACAGATAAATAATCTTACAGAAAAAGTGGGCGAAAAACACATCTTGCATATCCATGTCACAAAAGGGAATCCTAATAGTCAATATACACATGAAAAATGTCCAACTCTATCAGTAATCAAGGAAATGCAATTTAATGTAATGTTTATATTAACCAAAACCTGAAACAATTCCAATGTCTGTGGACTGTGGAATGATAAATAAATTGAAGTATAATCATGCAATAGAGTACAATACAAACAAAATAAATGTACTATAGCCACCACATGATAACATGAATGAATCTCAAAAACATAATATTGAGTAACAAAAAATACAGATGTAAAATAATACAGTGCATGGTTCTATTTATAGATCATTCAAAATGGGCAAAAGAAAACTATACGTTAAGTATTCCTAATTAGTTGATAAAACAATGAATAAAAGTGAAAAAAAAAGTTACAACTCCTGTTGTGGAGAGATTTCCTAGGGAATGGTTATCAGAAGGTGAATGCAGGGATCTTCTGGAGGTGGCAGTGTTCGAACACGTTACCTAGTGGTGACTAAGAGGAGTTTCACATTCTGTAAGTGTACTGCATTTCACAATAAAAAGTTTTCAAAAATAGAACTATGAAGGGGCGCCTGGGTGGCTCAGTCGGTTAAGCATCCGACTTCGGCTCAGGTCATGATTTCACGGTTCGTGGGTTCGAGCCCTGCGTCGAGCTCTGTGCTGACTGCCAGCTCAGAGCCTGTAGGCTGTTTCAGATTCTGTATCTCCCTGTCTCTGATCCTCCCCTGCTAATGCTCTCTCTCTCAGAAATAAATGAAACATTTTTAAAAATATTTTAAAAATAGAACAATTAAGTTATGAATATTCCTATGTGTTACTCATGGCGTGATGTACAAGAGTATTTTTAGGATATGTACTGCCAGTGGAATTGCTGGATGTAGAAAATGAAGAGTTCATATTTCGAGATGGCACCCAACTATTTTGCAGAGTGGTTGCATCGATTTACATCCCCACCAGCGGTGTTGAGTTGTTCTCAGCAAATTACATCTTCACCAATGCTTTCTATCAGATTCTTTCATTTTTACCACTTCAGGGAACATAGAATAGTACCTCATGATCACCTAAATTTTCACTTCACTGATTACAATGATCTGGAGAATCTTATGTTTCTTCGCCTCTTATTTATTCAATCTTTTCACATGTGGATAGGACTATTTTTCTGTTGCATAAGAAATTTTTTTCTATATTGAAATTAGACATCCTATAAATCTTTGAAAAAATGTTTAAGTTTTACAGTTCTTATTTTTATCTCATCCATCTAGAATTAAGTTCAAATAGGTTTTGAGAGGGATTAGTTTCATTCTTTCCCATATGGTTAAATGGTTGGCCCAGCACCATTTACTAAATAGTCCAAGTTTCCGATATCCATGGATCTGTTTGCCAACTCCCTCTTCTGTACTACTGGTCTATTTGCCTGTTCTTGTGCCAGTGTCACACTAATTAATTAGTATAGTTTTGTGATAGTTCTTGCTATCTGATAGGTAAAGTCCCCCAATATTATTTTTTAGGAGAATCTTGACTCTTTCTACTTTCATTTTTAAAAAATTTTTAATGTTTATTTATTTTTGATAGAGGAAGAGAGACAAAGCACGAGTGGGGAAGGGACAAAGAGAGAGGGAAACACAAAAGCCGATGCAGGCTCCAGGCTCTATGCTGACAGCAGAAAGCCCAACGGGGTGTCGAACTCACAAACCGTGAGATCATGACCTGAGCCGAAGCTGGCCACTTAACCCACTGAGCCACCCAGGCGCCCCTCTACCTTCTTTTTTTTTCTTTCTTTTT
>NW_024081730.1:82828-164332 GCF_003009895.1 Hyaena hyaena
GTGCTCCTATGCCTCAGCATTTCTGTATCCCTTGGGTAAATTCCTAGCAGTGCTATTGCTGGGTCCTAGGGGAGTTCTATTGTTAGTTTCCTGAGGAACCTCCACACTGTTTTCCAGAGGGGCTGCACCAGTTTACATTCCCACCAACAGTGTAGGAGGGTGCCCGTTTCTCCACATCCTCGCCAGCATCTAGAGTTCTCTGATTTGCTCTCTGAATGTAAGGATTTTTGTGACTCATGGACATCCCTTCTCAAGATGCTTCTGGATCTTTCTAGAAGTGGGCTAACTGGAAGCCCTCTTCTAGGTGCTTTCCTTGTGTCAGTTGACTTGACCCTCACAACAGCCCTGTGAGTCAGTAATACAACAAGGACGGGGCAGTGGAGATGAGGGCCAAAAGCAATACCAACACAGATGAAAATTCTGCTTTGTATTGTAACCATGGTCCCTCAAATCTAAATAGCATCAGAAAGACAATACTCCTCTCTGAAAACAAAAAGTCTTGTGTTGATCAAAGTCCTCAACAATGACTGTGATCACTGATGAGTTTCAATTGCATATGTGTGTGTAAGCTTCAAATTGGCACATTTTTATTAATTATCCTTTATTAAACATTGTTCTACATGGAAGTTGGTTCTGAGAATTCTGTCATACAGTCGGCCAGTGACCCATGTGGACTCAGCTCCAGGCTGTTTCGTACACAAGGGTTCCCAGGTTCAGAGTTATATGAACTCACTTTGCTTCAGGTGCATCCATGTCTCCAACCGTGGGCCACTGGGTATGCACATATTAACAGTAGATTCTGAATAAATCATGATAGTGCAGCGGTTATAAAGGTGAAAAAGTGAAACTTGAGTTACTTCAGTTCTATTGTTCTATGCAACCACTTACAATTTTTATTTGTGTTTAAAAGTTTAAAATGAAACAGAAGGCAAGTTGTGAAGTGACTTATTTTAGTGTAGAAAGTTGAGTCCACATCTGAGAAATCACACTACAATAAAACCTTGCTTTGTGAGCATAATTCATTCCAGAAACATGCTTGTAATCCAAAGCACTTGCATATCAAAGTGAATTTCAAAAACCATTGGCTCAGTTGTGATTATGTGATGTTCTGCATCATTTACTACTTGTATTGCAAGACATCACTCGTTTATCAAGTTAAAGTTTATTAGAAGTGTTTGCTCATCTTGTGGAATACTCACAGAATAAGTTATACCTCACAATCCAAAGTTTTACTGTAACTGTGTTTAATAGTATCTTTCAGGTTGAAATCTATTCTTACAATTTAAATGTTCACTCTAGAACTACAGAGGAAAAAGTCAAGAAAATAGGACTAGTTCTGATTATTACCTGATGGTACTGAAAGCAAATTTCTCCTATAGAAAATAGGGGTCACAGATGATACAGCAGTTACATCCAAAGATGTACCACTGTCCTAAGGTAAGCATTCCTCTACCCAAGAGCACTCTGTAGTGGGGAGAGGGTAAGACTGAGGGGCTCTCCAGTCCAGCCAGAGCCACATCCTCTACCAGGACACTCCACTGGCCCTGTGTAGTGCTTCCAGCTGTCCAGGTCAGAGACCCAGACATCTTGGTCCTGGGTCCCCCTGCCACAATGAGGACATAGTCCCTCCCAGACTAGGGGCCTGGGCAGTGCTCTCCTGCAGGGACAGTGTTTTGCTTCAGTGAACTCAGAGGAAAATAACTTATATAAACACTGACCACAGCTAAAGTGCCTCAGTGTGAGAACAGGGGGTCAGAGTCCAACAGGATGTGTGGTGAGATGCAATCAGCTGGAAATCTGTAGCAGAGCCCAGGTCTCTGTGCTATTTCTGGTTCTCAGCCCCTGGTGAGACCCCATTAGCTCCTGAGGGACCTCATCTTTCACACACAGTCTTACCCCTTATCTGCAGTGATCAAGGTCATAGTCTCCCCCTACCCTTTGGGCCCTCACGTCCATACAGCAAACATGTGCAGCTCTCTACCCCTAGGACCATCTGTCTCCCTGACCACAAGGCAAGCTAGAAGGCAAGAGAATCAGTGCCCAGAACCAGTCCTCAATGCAGAATGATGGAGAGTTGATGGTTAGATGTCCAGAAACCTTTACCTCTCAAGAGAAATGACATGGAAGTGCTCCTTCTGTCCCCCAGAACTTCCCAGCAAAGCTGCTCCATCAGGCACCCTGTGCTGGCTGCCTTCCCTTCCTGCCTCACTTCCCCACTCTTGCCTGGCACCACCTCCTAATTAAGCCATGGCAATTACTTCCAAATACAGGGTCTGCTTCTGTGGATTTCCACACCAAGATATTCTACACATCTTTGTTTGCTCAGTGACTAGTGCCTAGTAGTTGTTCAACTAGTAGCTGCTCAACAAACTTTACACCAGACCAAGAAGCAACTACTTGAGACTGTTCTCATCTAATCTCCATTTGTGGCTCTGTGTTGCTAAAACAAACACTGAGTAGACACACTCCCTCTAGCCAGAGGAGTTCAATTTCTCATTGAACTTCCAACTGAAGAAATGCTGACCTAATTTGGGGGGCGGGTGGCATGTAGAGATGTCTAGTTACTTCTTTGCTTTCCTAATCTTTGCTTCAGGAAGTAGAAAATCAAGAGGGTAGACGTCTTTATGAACTTGAGCTATGAGATGGAAAAAACGATTTATCTCTGCTCCTGGGAACATAAGCCCTTCAAGGCATTTATGGACCTTATTTGAATGGACATTGTATTTGGGTATTCAAGTGAACATTACCTTACCACCAGTTCCTTTTTACTGCAGATCTTCTCAGAGCCTTTGATGCACTGCTGTGCACAGAAGTTCACTTTGAGGAGCACCAGTACATGAGGCACTTTCATGGAGCAATCACCAACTCCTTCCACTGCTTTTTAAAATTCGAAACACCTCATTCATTGCACAGACTAGTGTGTCATGGAAGGCAGACTGAAAAAAGTTGCTCCACATCTTCAGGTTGCACAGTTTCCCCTTCACTGTCCTGGTTGCCCCCATCCCACCTTGCTCCCCAGCCTTGAAATGCTGGTCTGTAAGCATCTCCAAGTTGCAATGGTCGCTCTCTACAAGAGGTCTCTTGGTTTTTCCTTCTTTTTTCCCCTAAGGGAAATACCCAGGACAGCCTTCCCATGCCTATAGTCTGGGCTCCCCCAGTCCCCTGCTTTGTTTTCTGACCTCAGGTCTGTGCTATACGCCTTTTCCTTCCTGCCACAATCTGTCACACGTCTGTTTCTGGGGCTGACTTTCTGTCTGAACTAAGTCGAATCTAAAACCCCTACTGCACACAACCCACTCATCCATATTCTTTCCTTCCTGCACCAGCCAGCTCACTAACATTATTTCCTCACATTTTCAACATGAAATCCCTCCTATATATATAAATTTTTAAACTGTCCACAAAGTTTAGTCCTTCGGAAGCAATAGACATTTCTGCAATTCTACACTAAACCATCATGTTACTGTTTGATTTTGGTTTTTTGGTGACTGTCTCCACCCCATTCACGAGCCCCACTGTAGCCATGATCAGCTCCCTGTTTCAGATTTAAAAGTGATAAGTCTGAGATCTTTCCCATTGTACAAATAAGGAAACTAAGCCTTAGAGAGATCCATGCTTCTCCAAGGTACCATAATACTGGCTTTTCAATTGTTAGTCTTCTGAATCCAACCCCAGTGTTCTTGTCACTATGCCCAGGATGCTCAGTGGAACAAAGAGAACTACACTACAGAGAACTACAGGTTTTATTTGTATTTTAGTATCTATTAACGAAGTAATAAAATTGCCACACCCAATATACGATTTCTGGGATACTCTTGTTTAGATAATAGTTGTCCAAGTGTGGCCCCCACACCATCAGCATTGGCACCACTTGGGAAGATGGTAGAAATGCAAATTCAGAATGCACACTCAAGTTCAGGAACTACTGGCTATAGCAAAGTAAGTAAAAAATTGAATGAAGTCTATTAATGAAAAACACAAAGTAAATGTAAGTGATTTCTGAATATAGCAAAAATTTTATAACATGTACAAGAGCGATTGAATTTGAAGCCTCCAGGAATTCGAGGTAGAAAGGTCCATCCCACTCCAAGGAGATTAACTGTACCCCAAAACATTGCAAGAGTTCCCTAATGCTGGCAAGGAGGCCTTTGTCGCTTTTGTTTGTTTGGCTTAGAGACAGAGTTTAAATGTTTGACTCCGGCCACTTAGCCCTCACTTTTGGATAATTGTAATATAAAAGGGTCCTCTCTTGTAAGATGATTCATCCATATGACTTGGGACTGTCCCCTTACAATGGATAAAGGAAAAGCTTTAGGGCCTCAAAAATGTGAGCATTTCCCAGTTAAGAACAGCCACTGCCCATTATATAAACCCTACTCCCCTTGAGCAAGCAAGACCCTGTGGCTTCTCCGTCATCACGTGGGAAGGGTGGGTCTGAAAAGGCCTTCACAATCACAGAGCATCCATACGACCTTGAACACAGACTCTTAAGGACGACCAGGGACACACGTGGTTTTCTTGATAATGAGAGAGCGGATTTCAGATGGGGCCCTCAGAATGCTTCAACCCAGCCCTGCCAAGGGCCCTGGGTCCTGGTGAAGTCTGATGCATCTGCTTACGATAGCCTTGACCCACATCCATGAAAATCATTTGCTACTGTTGGACCCACCCTCCTGTTGAATAGGTGAGTGGAGTGCTTTGTTTCAACCCCCTTCTTTAAGGGTCCCTATGTTTTTTAACCATGTCTGTGTGGAATTCTCTGGCATTCACAAGATAGCAGACTTACATTTAACGAATGATTATAGCAGGCAAAATGCAAATGCAAAATGTTACTTGTGAACAGAGAAGCTCTAAAGAGACTTTGGACACTGCCGCGATGATGTAAAATCCAAAGGTGCCGTATACAGAGGGGGCTCATCCGCCTTTAGCAGCAAAGACACAGCACTTATCTTACATTAGAAGACATTTCGGATATTGTATAAATGGCATGAAAATAATGAGATGTGTGGCTTTTTGTTTATTCACAGCCTATATCTTTTTGTTGATGTCATTTTATGTTTTTTAAAACATCCTGGTAAATACATATACCATAAAATCTGCCATATTAGCCATTTTCAATATACAATTCAATGTTACTAAATATACTCACATTGTTGTACTGCCATCACCACCACCCATCTCTATAACTCTTGTCATCTTGCACAGCTGAAGCCCTGTGCCCATTAAACACCAACTGTGCATTCCCTCTCTCCTTGGCTTGGCTCCCAGTGACCAGTATTCTACTGTCTGCCTCTGTGGATGTGAGTCTGTTTCTGAACGTGACAGTTACATGACTCATTGCTGGGTAAGTCCTAACGGAGATGAAAAGTTCTTACCCACTCAGCAGGTGAGTGATGGATTCCAGTGTCTCTGGGATTCTCAGAGTGGCTGCAAAATTCACAAAATGGGGCCATGGTGGGGTTTCCTGTCTCCAGCCTGTGTTCCTTGTTCGTTTAGTGGACTTTCCTTGGTGTAGTGGCAGGAATGTTGGACTTTAATTCAGAAGACTTGGGATTGAAAACCCACTACTGAGTTAACTTGAAGAAGCTATGTAACATCCCTAAGTCTCTTAAACTGGGTCCCATTTTAAAAATTAAAAAATGCCATGTAAAAATCTCAATTTCTAGATTCTTTTGAAAGATTCCAAGCCGCTGGCATCAAATATCTCAATTTTTTTAATGGGGAAAAAGATTTGAACAGACACTTACCAAACAAGACATGCAAATAACCAAGAAGTATCCCCCCAAAAGATGCTCTGCATCATTAGTAATTGGGGAAATGCAATAAACCATGATGATATACACATCTATTAAAATGATAAAGTCAATAAAACTGACAACACCGAGTGCTGATGAGGACACAGAACAACTGGAATTTCATATATAAACTGGCAGCTTCTTACTTGGTTACACTTACACTGATCAACACGACTCAGTTTTCCTCTCCTGGGTACTTACAGGAGAGAAATGTTTGCCCAAAAACCCACACACACAAGGGTGCCTGAGTGGCTCAGTTGGTTGGGTGTCTGACTCTCAATTTGGACTCAGATCATAATTCCAGGGTTATGGGATCAAACCCCATGTTGGGATCAGAGCTGAGCATGGAGCCTGCTTAAGATTCTCTCTCTCTCTCTCTCTCTCTCTCTCTCTCTCTGTCTGCCCTTCCCCCGCCTCATGCTCCCTTTTTCTATCTCTTAAAGAAAGTTACACAGACATGTTCTCAGTGGTTTTATTCCTAATCACCCAGAAAAAAAACGGAATATTCTTCCACAGGTGAACAAACTGTCCATTCTATGGAAAGCTGCTCAGCAATAACAAAGACGAGGTAGTGACACATCCCACAATGTGTCACATCTCAAATGCCTCATGTTAAAAAAAAAAAAAAAAAAAAGGAAGCCAGGCCCAGAAGACTACATAGCATATGTTTCCATTTATATGACATTCTGAAAAGGGCTGAACTTCATGATGGTGGTTGCCAGGGGGCTGGGATGGAGGGGGCTTGATTTGAAATGGTCCTGAGGGGATTTTTAGGGGGTGATGTAACTGCTCTGTATCTTAATTCTGGTGATAGTTACATGACTACTGTATGCATTAGTCAAAAATTTGAACTGAACACTAAAAAAAGCAAAATGATAAATTATACCTTAATACACTTAACCCACCTCCAAATAATATGAATATATAGATGCAAATGTATATATAAATAATATATATAAAATTTTATACATATATAAAAATAAATATAGATATCTAGATATGCATATAAATGTAAATCTATTTGGCATCTCTGAGTGTACTCTCTGCATGGCCATGGTTGGCCAAATAGGGTAGAGCTGGGCCTTTGGGCATAAAGCTCACCTTTCTTAGTTTAGGTTTCCCCAAATGCAGTTCCAGAGATCAGGACTTGGGTGCAGACAATTTATTTGGTAGGGGATTCCAGAAAAGAGGATCTAGGGAGATGAAACAAGGCAGGAGGAAAGTCAGGAAGGTTAGTGACCTGGTCCATTCATGCCCATGCCTCTGGGCATGCCCCTTTTGTAGAATCAGCCTCCAAACTGTCCATTCATTGAAACAACCCCTGCAGCCATGCTGGGTTAAGTAAAACTCCCACGGCTTGGAGAAAGCTCTGATGCTGAAAAGGGAGGCCTTGCAGCAGGCCCAGCAGGGGCCCACCTGAGCAGAACCGGTGTGGCCAAAGTCGTGGTCAGTGTAGAAGGACATGGGCACTGGGGCACGCGCTCCACCCCTTCCTACAGGGAGTACTCACCTGCTGCCGGCGCCCTTTGTGCCCAGAGGCAGGAGAGAGAGATGGACCATGGAGTGAGGAGTAAGGAATGGCTTAGCAGTACCCTCTGTACAGACAACTGGCAGGTAACTGAACACACAGGGATCGCAGGCAGGCAGAAAGTTATGTGAAGCAACAGTGCAGCCCGCTCTTAGGAGTGAACCTCAGAAAAGCAGAAATTCCTTAAGACTCTGAAATGAAGGGGCGCCTGGGAGGCTCAGCTGGATAAGCTTCCGACTATGGCTCAGGTCATGATCTCATGGTTCATGGATTCGATCCCCATGTCAGACTCTGTGCTGACAGCTTGGAGCCTGGAGCCTACTTCAGATTCTGTGTCTCCCTCTCTCTCCCCAGCTCAAATTCTGTGCCTCTCTCTCAAAAGTAAATAAATATTTTTTAAAAATTTAAAAATGGTTCTGAAATGAAGCTACCACCACCCAAAGGAGTGAGGACCCAGAATACCGAATAAATCGAGTTATAAGAAAAGACTTGTTATCTCTTGCACACCTGTGTTGTGCATTCAGTTCCCACCTGCTGTAAGTCTGATGTGTTTGCAAAAAGAACAGCTGACCCGTGGTCCACACTGTCTTCCTTCAGATAGGCAGTCAGGAGCTTGTGAAGAAAGTACATCAGGTGGTTATGCTGTGTACCCAGCTAGGTAACTTCAGCACAGCCCTGTAACTTGGTCCAATAACTCCAAAAAATGTGTTCTCACCCTTCTGGCCTGAGGAGCACCAGTAGAGGCAGATACAAAGATGAGGGCAAATGTGAGCACCATCCAGAAGGGAGCATGGAAAGATACAAGGCAGAACTATAATCATAATGTCTGATGAGATGGGGCTTGGCCACGGGAGAAGGATAACATCACATTTTATTTGGGGGAAGGGCTTCTGCCCTGAAGTAGGCTGCCACTTGAGAAGGGGCTTGGAAGGATGGGGAATATTCTCAGGTCAAGGCTGCAGGCAACAGGATGAACAAAGCACTAGCAGAAAGAAGAGCTGAGCATGGCTCTGGTGTCCAATGCAGGAGGGCAGTAGAGGAGAAAATCTGGAAGGGAGATGGGGTCAGGCCTCAGGGGTCTTGCTGTTGGAGTGAGGAGCTTCACTGAGTTCTGCTCTGACTGACATTAGCAGAGCCAGGAAGGGCTCTGGGAGATGCGTGAGCAAGATTAAGCTTTTAGAAATGCATTTTCCATGACATATGAGAGAGAATTCCCTGCTTTGGCTTCTCTCTTTCCCTCACTCTCCCCCAAATGCAATCTGTTTCTCTCTTCCTCTCCTCTGTTGTTACCTTCTCTCTCCTTTCCATCCCAGCATCCCCTTTTCTGCTCTCCCGGTGGCCTGCAAACCTGCTCAGACTTCAACTCATCCTCATGCTCAAGCCTGATGCCTGTGCAAAACCTGGAGGAGTCATTTTCTTAGAAAGAAAGGAGAATTAGGGGATGCCTTGATTCTCATATATTAAATGAGTCAAGAGTAAGAAAGACCAGCAAAGGAAAAAGAAAAGGAATATAGAGTAAGAAAATAGGGATAAGGCAAACAAAACTTCTGTAAAATGGGAACGGCTTTTTCTTTGGAGTTGAAAACATGTAGTTTTGTGTAGATGTGCATATGTATAGGTCAAAACAAAGGTGTTGATTCTTTTAGGCAGGTAGACAACCTTTTGTGGACCCATGCAGTGTGCCTATTGCCAAAAGCCAGCTTTGATCTCCAAGGGCCAGGGTGAGTGAACCAGAGGAGAGGTGGGTTTTCACATTTCATTTTCTTCCCGAACTGACAGGCATCTCCAATGAAGGGCAGAAACTAATATGATCAAGGCTCCCAAAAACTCAAGCATCTTCTCCTTCACACTCTCTTGTCTCCTGACTTCACCCGTGTGATGGTGAGGACAGCCAGACATTCCACACTGTGATCTTAGCAACAGGCTCATTATTCCGAAAATGCCAGCTCAAGTTCACAAATCACTTATGTGTCCTGAAGGGTTCCATTCTGAAGGCTCTTCCTCTAGGAGCTGCAGACTGGGGGAGACAGAGAAGGCCCCCCACCTTCCCTCTGAGTGCATTGTCTGGCCACCAGGATGCCCGCCCTGGTGGCCCAGCAAGTCTCCAGACCCCAGGAGTGAGCAAGGACACGTGTCTGCCTGTGCCCTGGACCAGTGCCAGAGCTTCTGAACACGTTCTTTGAAGTCAAAGATGCCTGACGATACCAATGATCATGCACACTGCTGAGATCCCTGCATCTGCTTCCTGCGAAAAGTATTAGGATTTTGCCTCAAAAATCACAACAGCATTTGACCTAATAGAAGAGGCATGACACACAAATATGGTGCTTCCATTTTATTTTATTCCGGGTTTCTTGCATTTCAGAAACAGAGAAAACAGGGAGAGAAGAAGCTATTGTTGATGCAGCTTAAACTTTAAAGATCACATTATTCAAGAAACAGCCTTATTGGGGAAAAAAATAAATAAGGGTAAAACCCTGCCAGATGAACTTAATGCAAGTGGGATGCTTTTATGGAATTGGCGATGTTTTCATTGTTTGGCCTGAATTGCCCATATTTTTGTATTCATTGCAGACAATGAGTTCTTCTGACATTCTGGCATACATTATAGTGGGGGGGAAAACCCAACGTGCTTTATTTGTTCCATTTTCTGCTTTTAGACATAATGGAAATGTTAACATGCTTAACATCCGTGGCCTCTCTTACAGCTTCGCTTCACTTTTCATAGTTATCATGAGTCGTGGTGAGGGTAGACCGTACTTCCACACAAGAGGTGCACGCTAATGGAGCTTGGAAGCTGGCCTGTTCTATATTCTCCACTGCGCTAACTCTCTCCCCTTCATTCTCTTAAAGACTTTCACGGCATATAGTCTCCATTATGATTAAAATTATCTCAACTGTCCTTCAGAAAAGAATGTAAGGCTTTTGACTAAGTGAACCAGTTCAAGGAAAGCCTCCCAGGAGTCCAGGACACGAGGATAACATTGTTGAACCCCTTTTACATGCATTCAATTCCACCCACGTTTAGAGCTGGCTCATTCCCCTCACTGGATGGGTTTCCCTTACATTAATTGATAACGCTTTAAGTGTTTAATTTAAAGTTCACACTTAAGGTGAGAGCCAGATAAATAAATTATTTCTGCTTCATTGGAGTCCTCGAGGAGGAGGCAAAAACATTCTTATTTTTGTAAACCCTATTCAGGACTAGAATTTGCAACGGAATGGCCATTCCATCACAATGGCTTGATTTTGCAAAGAGGTGGAGGTGAATTTAAAAACAAAATGGCAGAACTCTACATTTCTTTAAAAAAAGAAACTTCCACTTAGTAATACGTATTTCCCTTTATGGTTATCCTTCTCATGTACTTTTGCTATTTGTGTAACAAACCCCACCACTACAATCACCCTCCTAAAGGAAAGACAGAATCTATTATACAGAGAAATGGCACCAATTTGCCTCCTGATGAAGTTCAGAGGAAGTACAAGGACACTTCTGGGCCCACCAAGCCCTTCACAGGTGACTTGGAGAGGACTTCCGGTCTGCCTTGGGGGCCTAGCAGGCACAGATGTGGAGGACCAGGATGAAGGTCCAAGCAGACCCTGATGCTGCCGTGTTCAGACCATGAGCTTTTCCAGGTAGGTTCTGCTGCAGGCTAGGTGTCCAGCAAAACAAAGGCACCTCTATGAACTCAGAAGACCTCACACAGCCCCAAAAGGGGCCTCAAGAGTAAACACGAATACTATTCAATTTTTTAAAAAGGAAGGAGGTTCTAACACAGGCTGCAACTTGGATGCAGCCATTATTGAAGACATTATGCTGAGGGAATTAAGTTAGTCACAAAAGGACAAATACTGTCTGATAACACTTGTATGAGGTGCCTGGAGTAGTCAAATTCATAGAGACAGAAGCTAGAACAGTGGTTGGCGGGGCCTGAGGAAAGGGAGGAATTGAGATGTATTCTTTAATGGGAACAAGGTTTCTATTCAGAATGATGAAAAGTTTCTGAAGATGGATGGTGGTGGTTGCATGACAATGAGAACATACCTAATGTCTAAAATGAATGGTTAAGAGGGTAAATTTTACATGACACATATTTTACCACCGTTAAAACATTTTAAAATGAAGAGTAAATGGCAGAGGTGGCCACTGGAAGTTGTTTTCTATAGAGTAACAAATCATGATGCCATCAGTGTGTCTTTTCTTCTTCAGCTGGGGTTAATTTCTCTACCACCCAGCAGCCTGGCTTGTGCCAAAATTCACTTCTGGTTCCTGATGCCTCCCGTGTCACTGATTGGTGCTCCAGAGTGCTGATACTCTAGTGTCTTGACTGTCTACTGCTCACTCCCCTCAGGCTAACAACACTCTGAGTTCACTCAGCTGGTCAGGTCTAGAGAAGGTAGAATTTTCCCATTAAGAGCTGAGGAGCAGCTGTAGGAGCAAATACCTTGATCAACGAAACAGAACTCTTATCAGGCCTTTAAAAAATTGTTTTTACATTTTTTTTTTTGAGAGACAGAGTGAGACAGTGGAAGGAGGGGTTGGGGGGGGAGGAAGAGACACAGAATCTGAAGCAATCTCCAGGCTCTGAGCGAGCTGTCAGCACAGAGCCTGACGCAGGGCTCCAACCCACAAACCGTGAGATCATGACCCAAGCTGAAGTTGGACTTTCAACTGACTGAGCCACCCACGTGCCCCTGACTAGGCCCTTTTATATATGAGCCTCTTCTGTGACAAAAGGGGCCGGTGGACCTTGCCAAACTACCAACTAGACACAGTTCTGGCCAACGGGGTAGAAGTGGATATTGGCTACAGATTGCATTAGTTAGGAAATGTTGCTTTCCTGAGGCAAATATGGCTCCTGACCTAATTTTCCTGATGTGAAATGATGGGAAGCAAGATGTGGTGCTGCCATCTTTCCCCAGGGGGCAACAACATTCCATCCAGAGCATGGAAAACCTGATCCATCTGGGAAAGTGGCTCTGTGGAGCCACGGCTCTGTGGAGTCTGAGTTTCAGCCCCAACAGCCTCTCTGTGGAACATGGGATCACCTACAGGTGACACCATAGACCAGCCTACCAAGCCAAGCTTATTTTCCTCTTCTCTTCTTGTTGACTATTTAGTATGTATCCAATTTTGATATTACAATTATTGCTCACATATCTGTGAACTTGTAGTTTTGGGCACATCTCTCTTAGGATAAATTCCTAGAAATGGAAATTAATGAATGAAAACTATTGTTAGAATTTTAAGACAAATGCCAAGTTACCAACTTATATACACCACGGTTTATGAGAAGGCATATTCCAGTGATGTCCAGGACTATTGCCAACATTTAATCCGAAGTGCATGAGGCACTGCACAGGAGATTAAAATATAGTGATAAATGAGTACTTTGTACTTTTTAATAAAGAATAACAAAAATGTCAATTCTTTATATTTTTAAGGTTTATTTATTTATTTTGAGAGAGAGAGAGAGGGAGGGGCAGAATGAGGGAGAATCCCAAGCAGCTTCCGCACTGTCAGCGCACAGCACGAACCATGGGATCATGACCTGAGCCAAAATCAAGAGTCAGACACTTAACTGACTGAGCCACCCAGGAACCTACACTCTTTATATTTTTTTAAAAAATCCACAACATTGGGGCCACTGGGTGGTTCACATAGGTTAAGCATCTGACTCTTGATTTTAGCTCAGGTCATGATCTCACAGTTCATGGATTCGAGTTCCATCTTGGGCTGTGCACTGACAGCGTGCAGCCTGCTTGGAATTCTCTCTCCCTCTCTGCCTCTTCCCCTCTTATTCATGCATGCATGTGTGCTCTCTCTATCTCTCTTAAAATAAATAAATAAACTTAAAAAAAAAAAGCCTTTTAGGGGCGCCTGGGTGGCTTAGTCGGTTAAGCGTCCGACTTTCACTTAGGTCATGATCTCGCGGTTCGTGGGTTCGAGCCCCACGTCGGGCTCTGTGCTGACTGCCGGCTCAGAGCCTGGAGCCTGTTTCAGAGTCTGTGACTCCCTCTCTCTGACCCTCCCATGCTCACGCTGTCTCTCTCTCTCTCTCTCCTAGAAATAAATAAAACATTAAAAAAATTTTTTTAAAAAGCCTTTTAGAAAAATTCACAGCATCATTTATGAACAGCAACAGAAAAGATGGGTCACAATGTTACAATAAAGCATTACATGGATGTTTTGCCTCACTGGGTTTATTTAGATCTCTGGCACCAAGCACAGTGCTCAGCACATAGTAAGTGCTCAACAAATGTTTATACAATGAGTATTACTTACAAATAACATATATATGCATGAAAGTTATAACTCCTTACAGCTGTGTCAGAAGTTGAAAATGGTTTGCAAAGGAGGCACATCCATTCACAGGTATCATGCATCCATAGATAAATAAGCAGCTGCAGAATGCATCACAATTTTCAAAGCAGCCTGCAACAAGAAAGGTACCACCATTCCATTCTCCAGATGGGAAAAGTAAAGCCTCAGAGTGATTAAGTGACTAGTGAAATATATTTAAAATTTAAATGTCCTTAAAATGACTTGTTCACTCAATCCAAGCCTCCCTGCTCTCCTGGCGGTCTTGGAAGTGGGTTTTCTCCACCTATTCCTTAAGTTGACGAGATTAAACCAGCCAGCACCCCACCTCCACTGGTTTCCATCCTGGCCTCCCCCACTGTCTTCTCCCACATGCCTCTGGCTCACCAGAACCCCACAGCAGTAGACATGCTCTTTTGAATTCCCTTTCCTTCTGCATCCTGAGTTACTCCGCCTTGCTATTCTCCGAACTTAATTTGAGAATATTTGTTCAATTTGAGTATGTTTTTGACCTGCCAGGTATCTGTGAAACAAAATAACTCCTACTGATAGCTTCTTATCAAGGGTAATTTGAAACATCCATCATCGACTGCTGAATGTCAAAATAAAGGTTGAGAGAAATTCCTGTTTCCCTAAATATGTTTTCTTTTCACTCTTGTCAGCAATGCTGCCAATCCTGAAATTACAGTGTGCCATGGAAGCCCTCAGAAATTGAGGCTTCAGAAACTGCTACAATGAGAACATACAAATCAGCCTGTGGGTCCTTGAGGCCCTAGGTGAAGTCACCCCTGCCAGGCTGCTCTGCAGGCTTCCGGGCTCATTAGGATCCAGAACACAGTGAGTGTCCTGGGGAGGTAGCCGTCCCTCCTTGCAATCTTGGTTAGAAGTTTAACTCTAAATTAGCTATTCTGTGCTTCTGTCAACATACTCTTCTGTATGATGATGGTTAAGCAGAATAAGGGAGATAGAGATAAATATACATTAATAACACTTGCTGTTTAAACAACCCCATGATTTTCATCAGAGAGAAGTTAGAGTGTGTGTGTGTGTGTGTGTGTGTGTGTGTGTGTGTGTTTAGTTCATTCTCTCAGCAAGTCAGCTACGAAGAGTATCTGGGTACACCTGCAAACAGAGACCCAGTAAGAGATGGAGGTAGGGACAGAGATGTGAGCACAGACTTCCAAGCCCTAGGAAGGAACTTCTATCATGGTGATGTTACTCTCTCTGCCATCTTGAAGAAAAGTCAAGTGCTTCTGTGTTCCAGCAGAAGCTGTCTCCTTGTCCATTGCCAGTGATCAACCCTGGAATAGTTCTGGAATTCTCTTTAGACAAGACAGGAAAGAAATCCAGTTATTTCAGAAAATCAACAAATATATATTAAACACAAACCAAATGCAAGGCCATTGCTATGCCTGAGGGTATATAAAGATATGCAAAATATCGCCGCATAAAGTGAAGGGAATTGTGGGGAGCAAGACTCAGGATGGGATGGTAGATATGGCTGGCCCTTCAGAGGGGCCCCATAGCCCTCAGGATGGGGCTCCATTTCTGGCCTATAACTGCCTGGAGACAGTGGTGTGGGGAGGATGGCCATTGGACCTCTGTGCATCCCTTTGAGAAGGTCACTGACTTCAGTCAACTTGCTGACTATGAGCCACTCCAAAGGCCTACTACTCCCATCACTCTCATCAGACGTGGTTCTGGTTCTGGCCACTGAGACTGACATCTGTGAGGTAGGGCTCAAGGCCAGTTTTGCATTCCCAATAAATACACAAATCAGCTGGTAATGTGTTTGCCCTGTGGCAAGTTTCCCTTCTACAGAACTGAAAAGCAAATGTGAGGCTGAAGAGGGGGAGCAGCAGCCATTCAGTAGCCATGAGGCACTATGAATGAAATCAGAATTCAAAGGAACTGAGCCAAAGAAGAGACCTCAGCTGGGCGCCTGGGTGGCTCAGTCAGTTAAGTGTCCAATATCGGCTCAGGTCATGATTTCACAGTTCATGAGTTCTAGCCCCACAGCAGGCTCCACACTGATGGAACGGAGCCTGTTTGGGATTCTCACTCTCCCTCACTCTCTGCCCCTCCCTTGCTCTTGCTCTTGCTCATGTGTGCTCGCTCTCTAAATAAATAAATAATAAACAAACAAACAAACTTTAAAGAAATAAAAAGAGAGAGAGAGAAAGACCTCTGCCAATCTCAACTACCTTCTCAAGACTTCTATGACAAGGGGACAGGGCCCGGCTGTCAGCTCTTATTTGCAGCACAGTTCACCCCTGACAGAGACACCAATACACTTAGGTTACGCAGCCAGTGGAGAGAAAGGGAGAAAGCCCCTGAAAAATCTTCCATTGTTCTACTCAGGAGGGGACTTCAACAATCACACCTCTCTCTTCAGCCAACAGCCAATGGAACTTTGGGCCAAAGGATGAAGACTTGCAAATTCTCAGGGCAAAAACTGGAGAAATGGCTGGTGACTGCAAGGCTTTGATTTCATGTCCTACATGCGGCCTCTAGGGCACTAAGCTCAGTGTGGCAGCTACATGGTGACGTGGCTGAATCAAAGCAAGCTCTCTGATAAACTCGGTGCTGCTTGCTAACTAAGCCACTCCAACCAACCTGAACAGACTGCATTTGGGCATTCCTAACACAGGAGCCCTTTCATCTCTGGATAACACTCAACTTCCTCTTTCTCATGAGTCCATTCTCATAGAGAAGCAAGGCTCCCTGGGCTCCAGGCACAGAAATAGGCCATGGGTGTGAATTGCACTTTGTGACAATAGCTCTGAACAAGAGCATTACGTTTTTCTACACTTAATCAAATTTTTTAAAATTGTGGTAAAACACACACCCACATACACACACAATTTATTTTTTTTAAAAGGTAAGCCTTTATTTAAGATTTTTAAAGTTTATTTATTTATTTTTACTATAATTTATTGTCAAGTTAATTAATATACAGTGTATACGGTGTGCTCTTGGCTTCAGGAGTAGATTCCTGTGATCCATCACTTATATGAAATCCCCAGGGCTCATCCTAAAAAGTTCCCTCCCCAATGTACATCACCCATTTTCCCTGCCTTCCTGACCCCCACTCCCTTCCACCCTCAGTTTGCTCTGTGTATTTAAAAGTCTCTTATGGTTTGCCTCCCTCTCTGTTTGTAACTATATGTATTTTTTTCTTTCCCTTCCCCCATAGTCTTCTGTTAAGATTCTCAATTTCCACATATGAGTGAAAACATTGTATATTGATTTTTGAGAGAGAGACAGAGACACAGAGAGAAAGGTAGAGAGAGTCCCAAGCAGGCTCCACACTGTCAGTGCAGAGCCGGACATAGGGTTCGAACTTACAAACGATGAGATCATGATCTTAGCCAAAACCAAGAATCGGACGCTTAACTGACTGAGCCACCAGGTGCCCCTCAAGTAAGCCATTTTTAAGGGTGCGACTCAGTAGGGTTAAGTGTATTCACACTGTTGTGCAAATGTCCAAATTTTTCATCTTATAAAACTGAAACTATATACCCATTGAACAACTTCCAGTTACACAACACCCAAGCCCCTGGCAGCAACCATTCTACTTTCTATTCCTAGGAATTTAACTACTTTAGTAATAATTCCAACTATATGAAGGGGAATCATGCAGTATTTGCCTTTATGTGCCTGGCTTATTTCAGTTAGCATAATGTCATCAAGTTTCATCCATGCTAGAGACTGTGTCAGGATTTCCTTCCTTTTTAAGGCTTGAATAATAGTTCACTGCATGTACATACTACATTTTCTCTAACTCTTCATCCATTGGTGGATATCAGGATTGCTTCCTTGATCAACTTCTTATTTCTCTTATCTTTCAAACCATCAACCCCTCCTGAAAAGATCATTCAGAGGTCCTTCCCTTGGATACACACTATTGGTTTCCATCTATTATTTCCACTTGAGCATAATCATTTAAAAGTAAAAAAGCCTGGACACTTGAATGTGTTCAACATAATGTTTTAGTCATACAGGTGAAAGACAGGATGTATGCAAAAGTGAGAACATCGTGAATGGCAGCTGTGGTCATTCTAAATAAATCATTCACAGACCACAAGGAAAATAATCTAGCATTTCAAGACAGTATTTGAGACCCATAGACTTTCTCTGCCCTTATTCCACGAATTTAAATGCATACTTTACATGCTATCAACAATAGCCAAAATGGGGCACCTGGGTGGCTTAGTTGATTAAGCATCTGACTTAGGCTCAGGTCATGATCTCATGGTTAGTGGGTTCGAGCCCCGTGTCATGCTCTGTGCTGAGAGCTAGCTCAGAGCCTGAAGCCTGCTTCGGATTCCATGTCTCCCTCTCTCTCTGACCCTCCCCTGCTACTCTTTCTCTCTCTCTCTCAGAAATAAATAAAACATTTTTTAAAAATTAAAAAAATAGCCAAATTATGGAAAGAGTCCAAATATCCATTGATTGATGAATGAATAAAGAAGATGTGGTACATATATACAATATAATACTACCTGGTGATAAAAAAGAATGAAATCTTGCCATTTGCAACAACGTGGATGGAACTAAAGTATGTTATGTTAAGCAAAACAAATCAGTCAGAGAAAGATATCATATGATTTCACTCACATGTGGAATTTGAGAAACACAACAGATGAACATAGGGGAAAGGAAGGAAAAATAAGATAAAGAAAAAAAAAAAAAGAAGGAGGAGGAGGAGGAAGAGGCAAACCAGAAGAGATTCTTAAATACAGAGAACAAACTGAGGGTTGCTGGAGGAAATGTGGGTTGAATGTGGGGTAAATGGGTGATGGGCATTAGGGAAGGCACTTTCTGGGATAACCACTGAATGTCATATGTAAGAAATGAATCACTAGGTTCCACTCCTAAAGCCAAAACTACACTGTATGTTAACTAACTTGTTTTTAAATTTTTAAAAATTTAACAAAAATAAACATAAAAGAAGAAAATAAATGCATACTTTGTTATGAATGGTAGATTTTTAAAAATTGTTTTAAGTTTATCCATTTATTTTGAGAGAGTAAGAAAGAGAATGGGGAAGGGGCAGAGAGAGGGGGAGAGAGAGAATTCCAAGCAAGGGCTCCCCGACGCAAGACTCAAACTCACAAACCAAGAGATCATGTCCTGAGGCAAATCCAAGAGCCAGGTGCTTAACTGACTGGTCCACCCAGGGGCGTCTATGAATGGTAGATTTTAAAACATGGCTGTCATATTTTGCAGCTCTCCCCATCAAGATCTAAGGTCTAGTTTCCCAGCCCTTGAATCCAGGCTGACTTTGATAAATAGAACATGGCAGAAGTGACAATGCAACATGTTCCAGAGTTGAGGCCTCAAGAGAACTTGCAGTTTCCACCCTTGTCCTCTTGGAACACTGCCCGGAAACCACTATGTGAGGCAACAGGTGAAACCTCCCGGCTGGTGGGAGCCATGTGGGAGAGTCATCACCAACTGCCAGCCATGTGAATGAGGCCATGGTCGACCTTCCGGCTTAGCCAACATCCAGCTGAACGCAGCTGCACAAGTGATCCCTGCTGAGGAAGCCAGCAAAGAAACACAGCCCACCCACAGAATCATGAGAAATCATGGTCCAAAAAACAGCAGCAACTCGATGCAGGCACTGTTTTCTCTGTGCACATATTAAATTTTTAAGAAAAGTTTGTTTTCTTGAATAAACAACAATATATATTGTTTTTTTAAAAGGAAAAAACCCTCTACTCCTACTAAGTGCCATTCACCAATGTTAATATTTTGTCATTAATATTACTTTCCTCTATGTATAATTTATTTTTACTTGTTTCTGATCATATGATAAAAACCATACTTTAAAAAAGTGTTTATTTGTTTGTTTGTTTCCAGAAACTAATATATTTGTTTGATGCAATTTGTTCAATCAGCCAGTATCTATTGGACATCTGCTAGTTTCTAGATTAAAGTGTACACTTAAGAGCTTTGGAATGTGACCCAAAAAATCCACTGTGCTTCCCCAAACTTGAGCAACTTTACGTGACTAAGTCATGGTGTCCTCATCTGTAAGAAAGGGATACTACTAAAAGATCTGCAAATCGTTGAAAATGATAAATGTGATAATGTAGTGAAAGCATGGAGCTTAGCACCTATAATATTTGATAAAGAATACTTTATCTATTTTTTAAATTATTTTTTAAATTTTTATTTATTTTTGAGAAATAGAGCGTGACCAGGGGAGAGAAAGGGAAACACAGAATCCAAAGAAAGCTCCAGGCTCTAAGCTGTCAGCACAGATCCCAACGTGGGGCTTGAACTCAAGAGCTGTGAGATCATGACCTGAGCTTAAGTCAGACACTTAACCAATTGAGCCACCCAAGGGCACTGATAAAGAATACTTGCAAACATGGAGAATCCTTCAGAGAAAAAAAGACATCAAAAGCAATTATAGAACAGAATCTCGACCAAATACACTCCCAGCCCAGAGCTGAATTCCTCCAAAAACAGAAGACTCATTATCTACAAAGGTAGATATGGATAGGTATTGCTGTTCAAAATTTTTTCCTAATACAAAGCTAAAATCTATCCTACCCCAATTCTCAACTATTTATCATCATTATTTCAATCCTCAAGTATAGACAAAGGAAAAGTGTGGTGAAGCTTCTTCCATATGAGAGCCCTTCTAGCACAGACCAACAACACTTCCTGGGTTGATGTAAACATTCTACATCTATGCCATCCAATATGACAGCCACTATGCACTGATGACTACTGGCCATTGGAATATGCCATCTGCAGGTAAGGAAATAAATTTCATATTTGATTTTATTTTAATTAATTTTGAAAAATGAAGTTCCCCTTAGAGACTCTGACTCACACTGACACTACAGTCTATGTGGGCTTCTGTGTCAGTTGGAAATGCATCCCCCTCTGGCTGGGCTCATGAATTGGCAGGGAACAGTCAATCCCTCTAGGAGAATTATTTGGGGGAGAATCATTAGATTTTTAGATGCTCTAAAAAGAAGCCACCCTAAAGATTTGCCACATGAATCTCATGTCTATGAGAAGAAAAAGTTACCCTTATATTGAATGGATGACCTGGGTCCAAAGAGCTCAGCTTGGTAATGAGCTCAGAGGCTAGATCCCAGCTTCCTATCCAATGCCTGTGGCTCCAATTCATTGATTAGCCACCTCATGTACCATGCACTACAATGACAACCTATAACAGCACTTCCCAAACTATGTGAGGAGAAAGATCAGAGTTTAAAAATGCTTTCAATCAGCCTTACATCACTACTTTTGTAAAATACAATAAAAGTAAATTAGCGATCCTTGGGTGGCTCAATCACTTATGTGTCCAACTGATGATTTCAGCTCAGGTAACGATCCCACCCAGGGTCATGGGATTGAGCCCTGAGTAGTGCTTCACACTGAGCACAGAGCCTGTTTGAGATTCTCTCTCTCTCCCCTTCTTCCCCTTCCCCACTCGTACATGCGTGCTCACTCTCTTTCTGGATAAAAATAAATAATCAGAGAAATAAAATTAAAAAGGACAAAGTACTAGCCTGAATTTTATTTTTATATTAATCAGACAGAAAATTGCTTTTCAACAAATACAATCAAAACAAACATTTTGACCAAAACAAAAGAATTACAAAAACTTGACATGTTCTTTCAGAGGTACGTGTAGGTGATTATTGTATAAAATGGCAATTATACTCATAAGCTGTTGCTGTTTGATGTTTGGAATTGTGGGACAGTGAATCTGGACCACACATTTTCTGACACCTCTCCCACTGGAATGTAAGACTACTGTGTCCTCCTCTTAGATTTGAGTAGTCTCTATCACCACATTGACCAACACAGTGTGGTAGCAGTGACACTGCCCCGGTTTCAAGGTCTAAGCCTCAAAAGACAGGAAAATTCTACTTCCTGTCTCTTGGAACCTCACTCTTGAATCCCTCAGCCACCATGTAGGATATCGAGCTACTTTGTTAGGAAGACTCTGAGTCTACCTAGAATGAGTCCAGTCTCCAGATGTCCTCTCTAAGGCACTGGGCATGTGCATGAACATGACTTGGACCTTCTAGACCAGAATAGCCACAAGTTGAACAGCATCAGTGATCCCAGTAAATGCCAGGTGAGCAGAACCACCCAGCTGCATCATGCCTGAATTCCTAACATAAAAAGCCATGAGATATGATAAAATGCTTGTTGCGTTTAAAGTACTAAGTTTTGGGGATAGTTTGTAATACAGTGATATGTAACCAAAATGAAAACTAAACATTATATTTAAAGTTTTGAATATAGTGAATAAGTCTTCTCACTTGCCCAATTTGAATTAATAACAATTCTACACACAGGACACAATATATAGTTACTCTGTTTCTTGGTTGGCTTTAATAACATTTACAGCAGAGAAACCAGTCCACAAAAGTACATTCTTTAGGAATGGAAGAAAGGATTTTTCAACAATTTCAATAGACTCATATTTGCTTTTAATTTCTGTTCCAAATGAAGGAAATAAGGCTATCTTTTTTCTCTATCAGCCCCTATGTATAAACCAACATACCTACATACCTATACACAGACACAGAGATGTACATGCCTCCACCACACACCCATATTTTTTATTGTGTTATTTGTTTATCTTTCATTAAGGATAAGTGCATTCCTTAATCCCCATTACCTATTTCACCCATCCACCCACCCTAACGCCTCCCCTCTGGTTACCATCAATTTGTTTTCTATAGTTAAGAGTCTGTTTCTTGGTTTGTCTCTATCTCTCTCTTTCTCCTTTTCCTTTGCTGGCTGTGTTTTAAAAATTCATTTTCAGGCCTTCATCAGAAGCCAGTTACAAAAATTTATCCTACAGAGAACAAACTGGCAGTTGGCAGAGAGGGGGTGGAGGAAGGGGGAAATGAAATGGTGTATGAAGAGGAACAAGTTTCCAGTTGTAAAACAAATCTCATGGGGATGAAAAGAACACCACAGGGAATATAGTCAATAATACTTTAATAACGTTGTGTGCTGACAGATGGCAATGACACTTACATTGGTGAACATTTAGTAAGGTATAGAATTGTGGGATCGCTATATTGTACACCTGAAACTAATATAACCTTAAGTCAACTGCACTTCAATGATAAATAAAGCGTTATTCTATAAAATTATAAGATATAGCAAAGGTGATGGGATATTACTTCCATGATTAGATTATATGAGTTTGTGAGTTTGTCTTGCTCACAGACACTTTTCCTTGACTATTTTGACAAAGTCAGTTGCCATGATGGGGAGACCCACATGCTAAAGAACTGAGGGTGGCCTCTGGCCAACATCTCATAAGAAATAAGGCCCTCAGTACAACACATTAAAAGGAACTGAATCCTACCAACAACCATGTAATGAGCTATGAGACAGATTATTCCCTGGGCAAGCCTTCAGATGAGACACCAGCCCTGGCCCACACTTTGTTTACAGCTCATGAGGAAATTCAGAAAGCACAATCCAGCTAAACCATGCCATGGAAATTGTTAGAAAAAAATGTGTGTTATTTCAGGATACTAAGTTTCAGGCAATTTGTAATGCAGCTATAGATAATTAATAGAGATTTTGATTTCTGGAAGTGAGGTGCTGCTGAAACAAATAACTCAAATGTGGGAGTGGCTTTGGAACAGAGAGTGTAAAATAGGCCAAAACAGGCAGGTTTGTGGAAATCTGGACTTTGACTTGCCAGTGAAGGATCTAAAGGAAGTAAGGAAATTGTTATTGGAAACAGGCTTTTGCTATGGGACCCTTGCTATGGAGTGGCAGAAAGCTTAGCAAAATTGTCATCTGCAGTAACACAAAAAGCATATGTCCCTGATGGACTTGATCATCTAGTTAAAGAGATTACCAAGAGAAGAGCTGAAGCTCCCATCTGATCTTCTATTGCTGCTTATGGTAAAAGAGAGAAGAGATAGAGAAGTTGAGAGAAAGACATTATCAAAACCACTTTTTATCATTGTCTTCCATTGGCCTTGCAAGCTTTATTTAATGGCAGAAATCCTTCCCTACCATGGGAAGAAACCTGACCTGACTTTCTACCTCATTTTTAGGGAGCAGAAGTCTTAGGACCACCTTAAGCCACCAACACAGTCTTATTTTCAGAAATCAGCATGCTCAGTGAAAGATGTCAATCAGAGCCTTCACTTAGGTAAATATAAATTTTCACCCACCTTTCTTTTGCTCCCTCTGCCCATTTATACTCACATCCTCATCCACTCATTAGGTGCTGGTATGGACCCACCCTTCCTCCCCTCATACACAGGTGTGAGTGGGGGGGGAGGCAGGGGCCAAGCCACCAACAATTTTTCCCCAGCAAGTGGACTCTTGCCTCCATCTAGCAAACGTTAACTTGGACTTCCTCATCTTGGTACTTGCTTGAGTTCTTGAAGATTCCCACTTCTTTGGAGGACCCCACCCCCATCTCTCTGCCCTCTATTTTTCTTGGCTCAGGAAGTGATATCCTAAACTTGGTGACTCCTTGAAACTTCTTCCTCAGCCTCTAGGAATCCAGAGGTGGCTATAGGTGGATTTTGCACATGACTAACAAAACTGAAGCCTGAAGACCTGTTACCTACAAAGAACATTCAAGTTTATTAAGTGACTTTTCACAACTCTGAGATTCTAGCATAATGTTTCTTCATTGTTTTACTAATAGGATAAGCTATATAAATAGGTTTTCTATCACTCCATAAAATGGGATTGACCCATAGCTTTGTATTTTCAAATGAAACCAGCCATAGTTTATCTATGTCATAGGTTGTTTCAAAGGACCAATGCCTGGTTTTATTGTTTAATACGATTGGCTTTCTGTTTTCTGACTCCCTTATTTCTTTTCTTTTTTTTAATTTAAAATTTTTTTTTAATTTTAAAAAATAGATTATCGTCTTTTTAAAACTAGTTTATTGTCAAGCTGGTTTCCATATAACACCCAGTGCTCATTCCCACAAGTGTCCTCCTCTATGCCCCCCACCCCCCTTCCCATCCCCCCACCCCCATCAGCCCTCAGCTTGTTCTCGGCATTCAAGAGTCTCTCATGATTTGCCTCCCTCCCTTTCCCCCACTATTTTCCCCCTTCTTCTCCCCCATGTTCTTCCATTAAGACTCCTTTATTTCTGATTTTAATTTTTTAGTTTCACCCTTCAGCCTTATTTAGATGTTTTGTTACTCTGTCATTTTTAACTTCTGGTGTGGAATACTCAATTTGTTTGCTTTTATTCCCTTTTTTAAAAAGTTAAAGGGGCGCCTGGGTGGCTTAGTCGGTTAAGCGTCCGACTTTCGCTTAGGTCATGATCTCACGGTTCGTGGGTTCGAGCCCCGCATCAGGCTCTGTGCTGACTGCCAGCCCAGAGCCTGGAGCCTGTTTCAGAGTCTGTGACTCCCTCTCTCTCTGACTCTCCCCTGCTCACGCTCTCTCTCTCTCCTAGAAATAAATAAAACATTTTTTAAAAAATTGAAGTGTTTATTTTTTTCTTTTATAGTTTATTGTCAAATTGTTTTCCATATAATACCCAGTGCTCATCCCAACAAGTGCCCCCCTTCATGCCCATCACCTCTTTCCCTCTCTCTCCCACCCCCATCAACCCTAAGTTTGTTCTCAGTATTTAAGAGTCTCTTATGATTTGCCTCCTTCCTTCTCCTTAACCATTTTCCTCCTTCCCCTTCCCCTTCCCCATAGTACTCCGTTAAGTTTTTCCTGTTCCACTTATGAGTGAAAACATATGGTAACTGTCATTCTCTGCCTGACTTATTTCACTTGGCATAATACTTTCCAGTTCCCCATCCATGTTGCTACAAATGGCCAAATTTCATTCTATCTCATTGCCATGTAATATTCCATTGTATATATAAACCACATCGTCTTGATCCATTCATCAGTTGATCGACATTTAGGCTCTTTCATGATTTGGTTAATGTTGAAAGTGCTGCTATGAACATTGGGGTACCTGTGCCCCTATGCATCAGCACTCTTGTATCCCTTGGATAGATTCCTAGCAGTGCTATTGTTAAGTCATAGGGGAGTTCTATTGTTAATTTTTTGAGGAACCTCCACAATGTTTTCCAGAGGGGCTATACCAGTTTACATTCCCACCAACAGTATAGGAGGGTGCCACAAAACGGAGTCTTTAAAATATAGAGTACAAACTGGTGTTTTTGAAAGGAGGTTGGTAGGGGGATAGAGGAAATATATTAAGGGGATTAAGAGTACACTTATCCTGATGAGCACTAAGAAATGTATGAAGTTGTTGAATCATTATATTGTCCACCTGAAATTAACATAACACTGTTTGTTAATTGCACTTGAATTAAAAATAAATAAATAAATAAATAAATAAGACAAGAAAAAAGGAGGGAGAAGGAAAGGAGGAAGGGAGGAAGAGAGGAAGAAAAGAAGTTTCATAGCTCAGAAGGGCCTAGAAGCCATTAGCTCCTCTACTGCCTACATCTTGGTTTCTAAATACCATTCCTCTTTGCAACAATGTGGATGGAACTAGAGGGTATCGTGCTAAGCGAAATTAGTCAGTCAGAGAAAAACAAATGTCAAATTACTTCACTCATATGAGGACTTTAAGATACAAAACAGATGAACATAAGGGAATGGAAGCAAAAATAATACAAAAACAGGGATGAAGACAAAAACATAAGAGACTTTTTAAATATGGAAAACAAACAGAGGGTTACTGGAGGGGTTGTGGGAGGGGAGATGGGGTAAATAAGTAAGAGGCATTAAGGAATCTACTCTGAAATCATTGTTGCACTATATGCTAACTAACTTGGATGTAAATTTTAAATAAATAAAATTTAAAATTGGGGTTGTAAGTTTGAGCCCCATATTGGGTGTAGAGATTAGTTTAAAATAAAATTTAGGGGCGCCTGGGTAGCTCAGTTGGTTGAGTGGCCGACTTCAGCTCATGTCATGATCTCACGGTTCATGGGTTCAAGACCCACGTCGGGCTCTGTGCTGATAACTAGCTCAGAGCCTAGAGCCTGTTTCAGATTCTGTGTCTCCCTCTCTCTCTGACCCTCCCCTGCTCACACTGTCTCTCTTTCTCTCATAAATAAATAAAATGTTAAAAATATTAATTTAATTTAATTTTAAAAAAAGAAAAAAGGAAATGTTCAGTCCATGGAAAGTACAAGATGAATCTGGAATACCTTGTGCCAGGACACACAAAGAAGTGCTCAAAGAAAATGAAGGAATGGGTCAGAAAGACACAGGGGTCAGCTTGAAAGAGCATCCACTGGGAAAATCTATGACAATCTGAGGACCAAAATGATAATGATAATAACAGCTCATAATTCTTTGAATACAATAAGAATCCATGAGCCCACACTGACATGAATTAATTATTTATATCTTGGGAAAAGTCAATTAAATAATTTAAAACTTCTAGAGTAACAAAAATCCCTAAGAAAGGCCCTTTAGGCAGCTGGTCTAAGCTCTAAGCACCAAGAAGGCAAAACTGGGTTTTTTTTTCCACAGAAGTCTTCCTAAAGGACAGGACTATGGACTGATGTGTCCACCTATGTCTCCAGAAAGAGGCCCGTTGCCACAGAGCCTTGGGATCACACCTCATTTTGCCCCACCTCATCTCTGTAGAGGGTGGGTACTTGGGAAGGGTTCATTTCACCAGATATGATGGCTACACACAAAATTCAGAATATGCTGGCAGTATCCTGCCTCTGTCTGCTGTGCTATTAGTTTTCTATTGCTGTGTAATAAATTACCACAGACATAGCTATTTAAACAAGACAAATTTAACCCAAGTATGGATTGGCTGGGTCCTCTGATCAGGGGTTCACCAGACTGAAATCAAGGTGTCATCCTGGGGCTGCAAATCTCATTTGGGCTTTGGAGTCGAGTTTCAAACTCACTGGTAGAATTCAGTCCCTTGTGGTTGTAGGGTTGAAGTTTCTGGCCAGGGACCCATCTCAACTCATAGAGGCTGCTCAAGGTTGCTAGCCACATGGTCTGTAGGCAGTTCCCAACATGGTTGTTCACATTCTTCTTGAACAACAGGAAAGCATCTCTCTAACATTTCATACTTTCTTTTAAAGGACCCACCTGGAGCACCTAGTTGGCTCCGTCAGTTGCGTATCCAACTCTTGATTTCGGCTCAGGTCATGATCTCACTGTTTGTGACTTCAAGTCCCATGTTGGGCTCTGCACTGCTGGTGTGGAGCCTGCTTGGGATTTTCTCTCTTCCTCTCTCTCTCTCTCTCTGCCCTTCCTCCCCCACCCTTCTTCCTCTTTCTCTCTCAAAAAATAAATAAATAAGCTAAATTAAAAAAAAGGGACTCATCTGATTACATCTAGCCCAGCCAAATAATCTTCCCTATGATAAACTTAGAATCAACCGACACTAACCCAATCACAGGAAAGATATCCATCATAGGCACAGTCCTGCCCATACTCAAGGAGAGGGATCATACAGGCAGCTGAAATTGGGGAAACCTCCTTAGAATTCTACCTACCACAACCTCTGGTGACAGGAGAAAGTCAGCCAGGAATTCAGTTTTACCATGGATAGATCATGTGGAAAATTGAGAGTGACTTATCCTCTAAAATCTAAGTATTTTGCTTAAAACTTTTTAGGAAAAAAAATAGCAATAACACCTGTGGTAGTTTACCCTAAGAATATAATTGGAAAAATATACACTAATGTATGTACAAAATAATGGCTGGAATGTTGGTTTAGAAAAGTGGAAAATTGGAAGCAACTAAATATCTGTCAGCAGGGGACCAGTGGAATAAGTGCTGGAACATCTTATTTAATGCCAGATCTATATTTACTGATTGAAAAGCATCCTAGAGATCTAGTCAAATGTAAAAGCCATGGATACAGAATAACCCCGTTTGTTTTATTTATACTTATTTCCTTGTGTCTATGCATTTAAAAGCCAAGAAAAATATAAATCAAGCTGCCAATAGTTGTGATGCCTATGGGGTAGGATTACAGGGGTGCCTTTACCTTTTACTTAACATTTTTGCTTATTTAAATTGCTTTAAACAAGCATTTAATTTTCTTATAATTAGCATAAAATTTAAAAAGCTATTTCATTTTGAGACAAGAGTATGGAATTTTAGGGAAGGATATTATTTTCTCCTTCAGTCACTAACATTACAATCCATTTTTTCCCTCTCTATCTTCAACTTTTCATACCATCTTGTCAAACAATACTAAATTGAGTGTTCTTAAAAATTTTTTTGAACAAGCAAGAAAGCTGATGAATGACAAGTCCCTGAAATATATCAGATGTGTGCAGCTCCAGGACATGTGGAATAATTTGAACACAAAAGAAAAGACCATAATATATTTTTCTAGAACAATATGGTGATAATCACAAGCGAAACCAAAATCATTTATGTACTACAAATGTATTACTTGCTTATCAGTTTCTGATTCATTTACTTTTGAAATTTGCTTATTCCTTCTGTTAAGACATTGTTAAAGCCATCAGCCAGTTCATCTTTAAGAAAATGCACACCAGCTCTCGTGTCATATTGATTTCTCAATGTGTCATTACGGTTAAGTTATTCTACACCAAACAATGCTAATACTCTGAAATAATAATAGATTGCAGCCTTGCTGGAGTATTAGCTTCCAACATGTGGCTGTCTTTGCATGTTAAGAATTAATACAGCCCACCAGGAGCTTCTTGTCATCTTGCTTCCCAAGTTCTCACACACAGGCTGTGTGCTTGTCAGTCAGTCCCATTTCATCCAGACAATTTTGCATAGTTATAGTTTCGAAATAAATTTTAAAATATATGATCTTCGTATGTGCAGATGGCTGCTGTAAGCAACAGAAACTCAAGCCCTGGGCCCCCGTGGCAGTCCTCCAGGAAGGTCCTAACAGGCAGCTAGAACAGCACCAGGCTGCGGGCAATGCCCTGCAAATCATCCATTAAGGGTCATTACATGAATCACTGTGTCTGAAAAATATCAGCTGTCCTCGCTTCCTCTGAAGTTACTTCCTCCCCTGAAGAGGAACCACACTTGACACTACCATCCTGGGGGATACAATTCCCTGTTTAACTGCAAGAGTCTACACGCTGTCCTTGACAGTTCAGTTTGCCATTCAGCCGGACTGTAAAATAACAATAGCACCAGGGCACCATCTGTTCCACCCAGGTGTTTGTGTTCTGCGGCTCTGCTCAGCTCACTAAGGAAGACAGGGGGTGGGGAGTGTGGTGTCTCAGCTTCTGTTGGTTTCTGTTGTGGAAAAAACAAGCTACTTCTAAGTAGCTTGACAGTACATTGTTGTGTCAGGTAGTCATGTGGCATTATGTGCCACTTTGGAATATGGTAAACCACTATCTGTGTTTGTGCCTGGAACAAACACACCATTTTCACCTAAAATAACTTAGTTCAGGTGAGTTTAGACCCAGCTAAGGGCTGACTTTGCTCCTGGTCTAAGGAGCTACTTCCCCAAGAAGCCCGAGACTCATTCAAAGAACCCTTTCCTTTAGGTGTTGTTGCTCTTCATAGAGATCCCCAGCTTCGTGACAAGCAGGACATGAGTGAACATCTGGCCAACTTGAGAAACAGTTCAAAAGCCAACAGGTCTCCAAGGATCTCAAGCAGGCTGGTCTTCTCCCAGTTTTCCTTAAAGAAACATGTGTGAGCCAGCAGATATCATGGACTGAGAGAGAATGAATTCCGTAAACCATGCATGGGTCCTCATTGGAAAATGCCAAAGGTAGACATTGCAATGATTATGTAGTTATTTTTAAAAGGTAGTCTAGGTAACCCCACTTAGCATTCCAGATGGAAAAAAGATGAAAATCAGTTTAAAGTACATGAAAATTAAATGTTTGGCTTATTTGGCTAGTACAGTTTGAAGAACTAGCAGGAGGTTTGACACTTCCCAGAAAGCTTAAGTTTTACCATAAAAATTCACACAGATTTTGCCCTCTATTCCACAATATATCTGTATTTTTCATACTAGAAAAAATAATGATACCAAAATTTTAACATAAGGGGATAGAAGAGTCCCCTTACCTACTTTGTTGCCTAGATGGCAATAAGTTACATTTATGGATATCTTTGGTTTTTGGAAAGCTGGTCACTGGTGAGGACAGCTGCCACTGCCTATCAAAGTTGGCAGTTTTTCTTCTGTTTGGGCCCTGCTATGTTTTGAGAATCCAAACTTACTTACAAATGCATTAAAATAATCCTCGAGAAAATGTGTGTACTTATAGACACACACACACACACACACACACACGCATACACACACTATTGTGCACAGCAAACAGTATCTGCACCCAGTTGAAAAGCCTGCCAATAAATGACAACAGGGAGCTGCATTTGAGTTAAGGATAAGTGCACTCAAACCAAAGGGACCATATTGATCCCAGATCACACCTGATTATAGTATTGCCATCACCCTGTCTTCTGGTATTGTCACTTCCTTTTACCTCTTGACATGCTTTTCTGGTGCCTCCAATCCAATCTGATTCTTCTACCATTTCTAAGCTCTCTGCTTTCAAAGAAATGCCTCCCCCTTGGGTTCCTCACTGTTCCTGGCATCTCATATATGATTCTTGCCTACCTTCTCAGGCCCCCTCGCTCCACTCCCTAATGTCGCATCCATCCCTTGTTCCCTTGGTCCAGAGAATTCCCCACAATTAGAGAACTCTGGCCTCAGAGTTCAGGCACAAACCTGGTGGATGGAACCTTACTCTACCACCACCATCTCAAGATCCTCTTCTTTTGGGGAGAACTTAAGAAACTACTTTGGAAGGGCAGTGAAAGTTCTTGCCATCTTTTATCCCATCAGCACAAATACAGTAGGATTGGCTGTCACAGGGCAAGTGCCAGGAGGTATAGATAGGAGTTAGCACCTCCATCTCCTGCAAATGCCCCAGCCCACTGTCTGTGGTTGTTAAATTCTTGTCTAGGCAACAAAGAGAGGGAAAGTGTGACTGACATTGTCTTGGGAAGGAGGAAAGGTAGTTCTTTTCAAATGCTACTTAGAGATGTTTGGAACAGTTGACGATTTAATTATCCATCTCTTTTAAGATCCACTTTCTCCAGGAGCTACATCACTGACTAGCAGGTTGACACATCGACAAATGCCTTAGATTGGCACCATGTTTAAACATGTTAAGGAAACCTTTTAACTCAGAAATTCTTCTAGGAAACTATTCTAAATAAATACTCTCCTATTAGTTTGAAGATTGGTACATTCAAGGGTTTTTGTTTGTGTTTGTTTGTTTGTTTTTGGTGCAGTACTTAACACAGTGAAAATGGGGAAATAACTCAATGTCCATCATTTGGAGATATGTTAAATAAATTGTGATTGGTTGATGTTGTAGAATGTTATGCCACCATGAAGAAGAATGAAAGAAAGACATGGAAGGATCTTCAAGATATATTGGTAAATGAAAAAAGGCAAGACAGAGCAATGCATATAGTATGGTTTAATACATACATAGTATATAGAGGCAATACATGGGAACATATGTACATTACATGCTTGTAAATATAGCCCCAGTGCTACCCACACGGGAATTCACACAAATTAGAAAAGTCATCCTCCTTCAAAGCACTTTACTTCCACCTATTGGAGAAAATGTCATAATAAAATTTTAAAGTCTAAAAAACTCCAAATAGACAAAGGCATTTTCCCTCTAAGACCATTTGGAAAATGATATCCTAAGTGGTAGTCCTGTCTCCAGCACAACATTAATTGACTGGAACTGGATTAATCAGAACCCCAGCCAGTTCTCAACAAGGCACCATCAAAGGGATGAATTTGCCCAGAGCAGGGGCTGAGAAATCTACTCCTCACTCCAGGAGGGATGAGGGAAATTCACACACCCCCTAGTGCTAGAGCACAGTCTGACCACTCACACTCTGTTTCCTACAACTGTACAACTCCAGAATCTGCCAGATCCTAGAACACTTCTTAAAATACTCCACTGCCTTTAGTATACTTTGACCACTTGGGAAGAATTTGGACAAATACACTCTAGAAATACTTCCAGCTATAGAATGAAACCAAAAAATCATATTAGCTCTAAATTAAATTTGAAGTGCTATAACCATAAAAACCCATTCCTCAAGCATTTATAATTTAAAATTGTAGTGATATAGGCTAGAAGGGTATCAAGTGAACATTTGGTCCCAAATCCACTAATTGTTTACAGTTTGGGTACTAAAAAATTTTCGTAAACAAAAGCCCTGAACATTTCTAAAAGTAGTTGGTAGTGGTGAACTTCACATCATGTTCTCTCAGGAAGAACAATTAAGGACCCTTAATTGATAAAGCACCACACAAGGTGCTCTTTTCCCCCCTTGTCTCACACTTAGGCCATCTGAGATTTTTGGACATCATTTTCCAAATCAGTATTTATTACTCACCCTGAAGGAAAAGACCATGGGAACACATTTTAATAGTTATCAACAACATTGGAACATCTTGTCACCTCCATGTCCTCATGCTGCCCCAAATGAGTGTCCTTTCCTTCTGACTGCACCAGAGGTGGAGAGTCCCCATCTTCCTAATGGAGGTCTTTTATATAGATAGCGCTTGCAAACCACTGTTTCCATTGCTCCCCCTGAAACGCCATATTACAAGGAACAGGGATAGATTGTAAGTTTTCTGAGTATTCCCCAAAGCTCAAGACATGAAGAGTAAGCTCCTCCATCCTCCATAACACAAGTAAGAAGCATCTGCCATGTCCAGCTGGAATGAATAGTACTGGATGTCCTCCTAGACAAATGGTCCCTGCAAATCCCAAGGGGACACTCTACATATGCATCCCTATTGGAGTCTATCAATATTGATGCTGTGCTCACGAAACAAGTCATCACCAACCACAGTCTCTTGTTTCCCTTCTGGTCTGCTGTTTGTAAACACTTCTGTGACTCTAAGGGTGGGGTTATCAGAAAGCAGTATATCTAACTCTTTCCTTGTGCATAGCACACATCATTCCTGCCATGAAGAGGCTTCTGAGAAGTAGCGCAAGACTGGCATCATACATTTCCCCCATGAAAACCGGGGCTTTCAATCTAAACAAACTTCCAATTTTGCAGACTTGGGCCAAGAGAAAAGATGCATTCAACCTCTGGCTGCAAAAAGCCCCACTGCTCTAACAATGAAGTGGTATTTCCCCCAGGATGGAAACACGTGCTGGGGAAAATAAACAAACCTCTGAATGCTATCTGTAACAGCTCCATCTGCTGGTTCCCAGATAATGTTACAGATCTGACAGGTGGACATCGATCATATTGATCCAATAATAAACAGTGCTTTATAATAGAAGTCTTGTCGTCTTTCTTCTCAATCCATCCAGAACTGCCCCTGCCCCAGACACCAGCCAGCATACACAAGCAGCAAGTGGGGATGCTAAAATAGAATGTACGGATAGCTTTGGAAGACAATCTGGCTAAATAGAGAACTCTCCAACATAAAGGATATAACAAAAGGACAGTCCTGCCCTCTTTGTGGTGTTAACACAACTTCCTCTCTTGTTCCTTGGGTTTTCATCCCCCAAGATGGAAGTAGTGATACTTGCAACTAGGTCCAAGTGACTGTAAGAGGATTATAGTAATGAGGCCGTGCTTGGTATGCTGTGAGCTCCTAAAAGCCATGAGTCATATAAAGATCAAGGCATTACAATTACATCTTAATATTCACTGGCAGTTATTAGAAATGCCTAAAGTCTCCCATTAATTCAGTGAAAATTAGATGTCTATCAGAGTTAGATGCTATGATATTAAAAAATGGGGGGTAGAGAAAAAAGATGTGACAGAGAATTAGTAGGTAGAGCTCAAATATACCAAGTTCATAGTTGCCTCATCAGCAGAAAGAACAGTCTTAGGTAACTTACTTGCTCTTCTGAAGCTATTCAATACATACATGCCCATTTTCCTAATGGGAATGCTATTCAAAATTATTATTTTCATTATTTTAAAAGTCATATACCTTAAATACCAGATCCCCACCATCAATTGCACACCAACTCCAGAGCCATTATACCAGACACAGACTATACTCTAGACACAGACTAAACTTTGGCATTATAGGGTATAGATTGGGGCTTTGGAGCCTCCATAATCTTAATTGCCCCTGCTCTAAACTCATTCCAAGTGTTACAAATTGAACTGTGTCCTCTTAAAAAAAGATATATTGGAATCCAGATCCACATTACCTTCTGAACATGGCCTTATTTAGAGATGGGTTCTTTACAGAAGTAATCAAGTTAAAATGAGGTCACAAGGGCAAGCCCTAATCCAGTATGACTGGTTTTCTTATAAAAAGGGGAATTTTGGAAATGTGAACAGACATGTGCAGAGAGAAGACAATGCGAAGAGACAACAGGAGAAGAAGGCCACCTACAAGCCAAGGAGAAAGACCTGGAGCAAACTTTCCCTCACCGCACTCAGAGGGAGCCATCCTTACTGACATCTTAATTTTAAACTTCTCCTCTCAGGAACTGTGAGACAATAAATTTCTATTGTTTAAGCCACCTAGTTTGGGATATTTGTTACTGCAGCTGTAGCAAACTAATACAACAAGTAAAAACAATGAGTTTGTTAATTGATGAGTTAATTGGTTAGTTGATTAGTTGATTGAATAATTGTAGGACAAGAGTCATTCTATTTCCTCTATGCAGAATGGAATAACTGGGATAAATGGAAAATGCTATTTCCTCTGAAGGGAAATCCTCACGATATAAAAAGTTCATATGCAAATAATTTTAAATCTTAAGCCTAACAAGATTTAGAAATTCTCAGATGATCTTTAAACTGACAAAAGAAAAAAAGAAACTTTTCCCTGATTGCCAAGTCCTTTATCAAGTTCACTTCCATGATGCTTCCCAATGAAATTGAAAACTGTCAAAGAATCACCGAGATTTATGATAAGTTGTTTCTTTCCCCAACAGCAACATCAGCATCGGTTAAAATTTGACAACCATAATCTAGATGACAATTTTATGATTGGGTCTGAGTGTAATTTGTTCTTCCTCCACTGCTGTAATTGTCCAGACCTTACCACTGACTTTATTGTGTTATCAGCCATGATACCTTTTTTCCCCCCAAAAGATCTCCCGAAGAGCTAAACTCACCAGAGTCAGATAAATATTAACGTCTCCAAGAAAACCCTAGAGGGCTCAAAAGCAACCTTGTAATTCAGCCGATGGATTGTCCATCAACTATGGAAAGCTGCTCAGGATGGGAAAGTATAAACCTGTATAATTTCCTATCTTTATTCTCTTATTTCTAACATGTGAATGTATCAGGGAGTTGGTGACCATGAATCCAGATTAATTAGACGAAATGTCAGTTCACTTACTCTCTGTGTCTTCTTCTAAGTGCTTTACTTCCAGTATTGCAGTGGGGCCAAATGCCTGCTAGGAAAATCTAAGCCAGTTGTTTCTTCTCTAGGTTGTACAAGCCCAGGTTGTATATGCCCTCCCTAAGCAATCCCTTCCTTAGTGCAGACCTCATATCTCCATGAGAAATACAGGACAAAGAAGTGAGAGAGGGCATGGATGATGATAAAAAGCTAACCTATAGGGAACCCAATGTGATAAGCCTGACTATCCCCACCCCCTAGATGACCTTGGGCCTGGCCCCACTTAACCACAGGATTTGATTCAACCCAGTTCTACTCCTGTCTAGTGACTTCCTGTTGTAAGGGAAATATACCATGGAGACACACCCCCTAACCAGAAACCAATCAGGCTTCACTTACATTTAAAATGCAATACTTCTCTAAACCAGTGTTACCTGAAAGTGACAATTGATCTTTCATCTCAAACTTCCAGTCGTCTGCCTCATCCTGTTACTAGAAAGCAATAAAACAATCTATGAATCTGTTGTTTATTTAGTCCTGAATGCCAGCATCCAAGACAGTGTTCCTCATTGACACCAACAGAATGGACTACGAATCAAAGAGAAAGAAAACACTACAAGGGGGAAATTTTTAAGAGAGAAGGAAAGGGAGGAGAAAGACCAAGAAAGCTTCTTCTGGGTAGGGAAATACTCTCCAGAATTTCAGTGACAAAGTCATGTATCATGATGTATGTGATGGTCAAGAGCATGGCTTCTGGGGTCAGATAGACCACGATTGGAATCCCAGCTTTTCTATAACTAACTAGAGCTAATAATAATGATAACTGATATGAGAAGTTAAGAGTGTCTACCATGTGTCAGGCACCAGGAGACTCTGTGATTTACATACATTATTTCATCGTATTCTCACAGCAGACTAAGAATAGGTTCTATCATGATTTCCATTTTACTCAAGGGAGAAATGAGGCACAAAGAAGTTAAGTAATTTGCCCCAGGTCATAAGAAAGAGGAGACATTTATATCCATGCACGCTGACTCCAAAATCTATGTGTAAATTCCTTAAATGTCAGGTTCCTTAACTTTACAATAAAGGTAATCAGGGGCGCCTGGGTGGCTTAGTCGGTTAAGCGTCGGACTTTCGCTTAGGTCATGATCTCGCGGTTCGTGGGTTCGAGCCCCGCGTCGGGCTCTGTGCTGACAGCTACTCCCTCTCTCTCTGACCCTCCCCTGCTCACTCTGTCTCTCTCTCTCTCCTATAAATAAATAAAACATTAAAAAAATTTTTTTAATTAAAAAATAAAATAAAATAAAATAAAGGTAATCATTTGGAGTGCCTGGGTGGCTCAGTCGGTTAAGCATCTGACATTTGATTTCGGTTCAGGTCGTGATCTCATGGTTCATAGGTTCAAGCCTCACATCAGGCTCTGCACTACAGTGCTTGCGATTCTCTTTCTCCCTCTTCCTCTGCCCCTCTCCCTGTGCGTTCTCTCTCTCTCTCTCAAAAAAATAAACTTAAAGAAAATAAAAAATAAACATAAAGAAAATAAAGGTAATAATTGGTGTTCCCTAACTCATGAGGTTATTGTGGGAATTATATGAGGTAATTGTGGGAATTATAATAATCATATAATTTTACATGTAAAAGACCTTAGAACAGTCCTGAGGATATAGTAAGTGTTCAATAAAATACATGCTATTAAGTTCCAATCCACTATACTGGCTAGAATTTAAATGGTAACTACTCTGAATGTCCCCAAATGGTAGTTGATTCCTATTTTATTGTTCCCCTCATTCTCTTCTAAGTATTAGCTCAACATCAAACATGGCTTACCCTAAATTTGCATGGTTCTTGGAATCCAATATTCTTATTTGGAAAGAAAACAAAACAATCCTATGGTCTTAAAAATGCCAGCAGACCTCTTAATTCATTTCAAGGAATCAGAGATCAATATGAACAATATTCCACTATTTCAAAGTACACTGCAAGCTTATGTTTATTCTGGGAGGATTAAAGACTTAAAGATCTTGTGTATTTGACCTTAACAGGGTTCATTTTACCTTCAAAATGCAAAACAAGTTCCTTGATTTTCCTACCATCTTGAACTGCAACATCAGTTCTTCCCTGGGTTTCCAACTTGCCAGCCGGCTCTGCACATTCTGGATTTGCCAATCTCTATAGTCATGTGAATCAATTTCTTACACTCTCTTTCATCTTGTTTTAATGCTGTGATTCTTGAGTTATGTTGAGTATTTTGATTGGTCTTAATCTGTAACACATTTGAACTCCCTGAAACTGTATGAGATTTTTTTTGTAGCTGGTAATGAGCCATTCATTGTTGGTCAGAAGTTTACACGTAAGTCTTCCATGATAACTTGGGATTACTAAGAACCACTGAGAACTACTAACTCTGCAGGTTCACAGGCTCCTTCAAGTTTCTCATCATTTCCTATGTCTGACTTTTCCCACAGCACCTTCTAGTGCATTGCTGTGCCATGAACAATTTGGATAACTCAAACACTAAAAGAATGGTGTTGGGGCGCCTGGGTGGCTTAGTCGGTTAAGCGTCCGACTTTCGCTTAGGTCATGATCTCGCGGTTCGTGGGTTCGAGCCCCGCGTCGGGCTCTGTGCTGACTGCCAGCTCAGAGCCTGGAGCCTGTTTCAGTCTGTGACTCCCTCTCTCTCTGACCCTCCCCTGCTCACGCTGTCTCTCTCTCTCTCTCTCCTAGAAATAAATAAAACATTTAAAAAAAAAAGAATGGTGTTAATTAATTGTAACATATTAAAAATTTTAATTCCATAAGTCTATGATGGGGACCAAGAGAAAGGAAGCTCCTCTTTACAGAAAAATACCAGCAAGTATAGGTGGGAAGAGCAATGGAATTCAAGAACTGGATGCCAAAAACCAATGGATGGAAATTACTGAGGAATATGGTGACAAAGAATGTCAAAACAATGCCAAACTATTGCTTACCCCTCAGATTACTTACTAATCATTTACTAATTCACATGGGGCAATCCAACAATCATCACTTTAACCAAGTAATCAAATACAGCCTCACTAATGGAGGGATTTACTTCTCAACAAGCTGCAATGTGACATACCACACATGTGATGCAGACTGTAGATCTACCATCCAGTTTATGGCTGTGCAGGACATAGAGGAGCAAGGGAAATGACACCAGGAGAAAACAGTGCGGCAGATCCAGAATGGGGGTGGTATTCTACAAATGGTCTGGGTCTTTAAAAGTTGATGCCAAAAAGGAGGGAAGGAAGGAAGACAGCAAGGACTGTTGTAAATCAAGAGCATAAGGACATTTAGGTGCCTGGGTGGATTGGTCAGTTAAGTGTCTGACTCTTGATTTCAGCTCAGGTCATGATCTCATGGTTTGGGAATTCAAGCCCTGCATCAGGCTCTGTACTGGCAGCATGGAGCCTGCTTGAGATTCTCTCTCTCCTTCTCTCTCTCTCTCTGCCCCACTCCCCTTCTCCTTCTCTCTCAAAATTAAAAACAAAATCAAAGCATAACGACATTTAAAAATATATAAAATGCAGTAGCACAGCATATGAACCTTGAGTAGGTCCTGGGTCTGGACAAAATCAATTGGCTATAAAGATACATTTTGTCTTAGGTTAAATCTGAGAAATTTGAGTAAGTTATGGAACAACTGCTGATTTTCAGAAGTATGGCAACAGTGTTGTAATTATGTTGTAGAATGTGTGGAAGTATCACAATGTCTACAACCTTAATTCCAAATAGTTTAACAAAAATAAAATGCCTTCACATAGGGTGATAAAGTATCTGTGCCAAAATATTAACAATTGTTGAATCCAGGTAGAGGATGAACAAATGCTCACTCTACTATTTTCAGTATTTCTGTTTGAAAATATTCAGAAAAGGGTGGGGGGTGAAAAAAGTTTTTAGAATTATTTGTCTTCCCCCAAGTCCTCCAGCTCTTCCTAACTTCTAGCCTAGCACCTTCTAGCACTGATGAAAAAAGGGGATGGATTTGCTATTGTTAAGCAGCTTTATTGAGATATAATTTATAGACCATACAATTTGCCCAATTAACTGTTTACAAATCAATGGTTTTTAGTATATTCATAGAGTTGTGTGACCATCATCCCACAATCATTTTTAGAACATTTTCATTACCCCAAAGGGAAACCTCCCATCCCTTAGCCATCACTTAGCCTTGCCAAGGTCCCCACCCTAAACAACCACTAATCTAGTTTTTATCTCTAGATACATCTGATTTTTTTTCTTAAATAGTTTATTGTCAAGTTGGTTTCCATATAACACCCAGTGCTCATCCCCACAAGTCCTCCTCCATGCCCATCACTACCTGTCCCCTCTCCGCCACCCCTATCAGCCCTCAGTTTGTTCTCATCATTCAAGAGTCTTTCATGGTTTGCCTCCCTCTCCCCAACTATTTTTCCCCTTCTTCTCCCTCATGGTCCTCCGTTAACTTCCTCCTAATCCACCTATACGTGCAAACATATGGCATATGTCCTTCTCTGCCTCGCTTATTTCATTCAGCATAACACCCTCAAGTTCCATCCATGTTGCTACACATGGCCAGATTTCATTCTTTCTCATTGCCATGTAGTATTCCATCGTATAGATGAACCACATCTTCTTGATCCATTCACCAGTTGATGGACACTTAGACTCTTTCCATGTTTTGGGTATTGTTGAGAGTGCTGCTATGAACATTGGGGTCCATGTGCCCCTATGCATGAGCACTTCTGTATCCCTTGGGTAAATTCCTAGCAGTGCTATTCCTGGGTCATGGGGCAGTTCTTTCGTTAATTTTTTGAGGAACCTCCACACTGTTTTCCAGAGGGGCTGCACCAGTTTACATTTCCACCAACAGTGTAGGAGGGTGCCTATTTCTCCACATCCTTGCCAACATCTAGAGTCTCCTGATTTGATCATTTTAGCCACTCTGACTGGTGTGACATGGTTAGATACATCTGATTTTTACTTCTTGAAGATTTGACACATGTTGCCAAATTCCCCAGCCACTGCTAATGCTTTAACAAAATGATCGGTATCCGGCTGCATTTGTTCACCCAGGTTCTCTGCAGGAGATAAGAGGGAGTTGGTATCATTCTTTTTTTTTTTTTATGTTTATTTAGTTTTGAGAGAGAGAGAGAGTGTGTGATCAGGGGAGAGTCAGTCAGAGAGGGAGACACAAAATCAGCCTGGAGCCTGCCAGGCTCTAAGCTGTCAGCACAGAGCCCAATGCGGGACTTTAACCCAGGAACCGTGAGATCATGACCTGAGCCGAAGTCAGCTGCTTAACTGACTAAGCCATGCAGACACCCCAAGCTGGTATCATTCTTGACTTCCAGGGGCCCAAGAGTCTCATAAGACCGTGGTTTCTGCCTTCTGGCTCTGCTAAGGGGTGCACTGGAGGAAAAGAAGTGAGTATGCTTTCAAATAAAGTGAACCAGGATTCCATGTCAGAGGAGTTCAGTTGACTCTTTCACTGGTTGAGGGAAGGTGGAAGGGACATTGCCCATCTGCAGTCTCTATCACACCCCATTTGCATTCTGACATTTTCTACAGATACTCAGAGCTTCCTGACAGCATCTTCTCCATGGTCAGGCATGGTGGTCACTGACTTTCCTCCATCTCAGCCTCCATGGAGCCACCCTGGCCACTATGCATGATGCCCAGGTGAAGCACAAGCAAGGCAATTGCCTTCCTTGATTGGCTGGACTGCATAGTAGCCTAGGCAGTAGTAAGGAGCAAAGAACTCTCTCTGCAAGAAGCATAGTAGAACTCTTCCTGAGACCATGCAATTATATCCTAGCTAAATTCAAAGCAGTCTAAAATTTTGTTTGGGTTGATTTTTATTTGTAAGTACCAAGCTCTCTCCCAGAGGGGGAACAGCACAAGCACCTTGCAGACAATGATGCCTTTGGAAAACCTAATGGAAGAAAGTTTTTCCAGTGTGGAAAGTCCATGAATTTTGAGTCCATGAATAGAACAGAAATGTCTCTGAAGTAATAATACTATAAAAGTCTATGGAATTGGGGCACCTGGGTGGCTCTCTCAGGTAAGCATCCAACTCTTGATTTCAGCTCAGGTCATAATTTTACAGTCATGAGATTGTAAAATCAAGCTCCATGCTTAGCTATCTCACTCTCCCTCTGCCCCTCACCTGCTCATGTGCATATACATGCTTTCTGTCTCTCTCTCTCTCAAAAAAAAAAAAAAAAAAAAAGGACTATGGAACCAAGAAATGACACTGCATGAAATCTGTGTAGGTCTAAAGGTGTTTATCAAGTTTAGCACCGGAATGCTAGATAAGTTCAATAAGAAGACAAGGGAGTTGTACCTTAAAAGTTGTATTTCATTTATATCTTGCTCCCCACTGCATCTCTTTTGTAATAGATTTTTATTAGCATTTACCTAGCTGATGCCCTGGTACATTTGCTATTTTTAACTAAGTTTTCCTAAGTGGAGAATGGTATGAAGGCTGATTTGATGTACTCTTTGTCTCATCTCTTAGTTTTCCACTTGGAGACCACCACACACAGACCTTATAAGCTTACTCTGGCCATCTCTGTTCACTGTGTACCAGGTGCCAGCAATATGGGTAGAAATGCCTCTCCCCACGGCACTTGCTAGACAAAGAGACCCATTCCCATAAGGGCTACAAATGTGAAGGTCTGTCTTCAAATCCCCTTGTCCAATTTTGGGCACAAAGCAGTATTTTCACCCAAAGAATCTATTCATTGGTGATCAGAGTTAACATTTGGAGGTGATGTAAGCCCAAAATACACTCTAGATTTGGGGTTTTAACCATAAACAAAGACTTAAAAATCCAAGAAAAGAGAATGAAATGCAGTAATAATTTTCCAAGATCACCAGCTCCCACAGGCTTGAGTGCAGCCCCAGACTTCTCTGCAGTAACTAAAGATTTCTGGGAACTCACTCTACAGCCCAGCAGAGCAGACTGGAGAGGCACTGTTTGTACTTGGCACTTAAGGTTAAGAGCTTCATTTTATAGCTCTTTTTTGCACCTGTTGAATGGGTTCCTCTACCCCACCTCCACCCCATATCCACTCTCCCCTTCTCTCCCACCTTCTTCCTACAGCATCATTTTTCCACCCTTAACCGCCATCTAAGGACCATTATCCAGTGAACACAGACCCAGGGTAACTTGTAATAGTCAAGTCAAATGCTTATGTTTTTCCCTGCAGTAGGGCAACATTTTTCATCTCTTATTTTCCTTGGCCAGATGGAAGATGTCATTCAGGGAACCCCAGGTGTTTTGAAGATGAAAAGGAACGTAGGGGGCCTGGCTCAGTGCTTATTAACCACAGAGAGAATTTGGTTCACTTCAAGAAATAGTAAAATAATGGCACGGGAGAGACAATGACTCTTAATGAATTCATGGGAGTAAAGTGTGAGGTGACCAGTCTGGGCACATGTAGTCCTGAGGCCTCCTTCTGGAGGAGAAAAAACAAAACAATTGTTTTTTATTACTACACAGTATTTACCTCCCTTTCCTGAAGCACACAGGGCAGCTCCAATTTCATGTCCAATGCCAGGATTGCCTCTGTCTGAGTGCCTTGGCTCCCATTTAATTTAAATAAGCTGGGTGACATCTGACACTGGAGTCCACAGTCAGGTTTGAGGTAGGACTAATCTCAGGTGCTCCCTCAGCCAGGTGGACTGTTCTGCTTGCATCTCTGCCCCGTTCAAAACCCCCTCCCTCAGGAGTCAGGGATTCCCCATCCTCCAATCCCACAGGGCCGAATATCTTCAGCTTTCAAATGCCACCCTTCCTGTTCAGAACAAGTCCCATGGAACGTATCCACCGCCTGGAAAATAAAACAGCCTCCCAGGCCCAGAGAGAGAGAGAGAGAGAGAGAAGGAAACAGAAAAACTATAGAAATAAATCCCAGAGGCTGCCTCTAATCCTGGACAGGTGGCACCTTGGCACAAGTGCACTGAAATCACTTTCTTCCTAGGCTGCAGAGAGATGAATCTCTTTCCCAGAAAGACCAACACCCCTCAGTCTGGGGGAGGGGGCGTCCTGGGGGCGGAGCCTGCAGCCCGGGGCGAGAGGTCTGTGACCTCCCGCGAAGTCGTGCTATCTGCCTGGCCTTGGGTCGGCGTATCTAATGTAAACGCTGTTTCACACATAAATAACGTGCCACATCTGGCCCTTCGGTTTTATGGCGTCTTAGCGACCGAGCAATTTATAGATGGCGACCTTGTTAACCAGCAGCCCCGGCTCGGGGCTGCAGGGTCCAAGGCACGGCTGCAACCAAGGAGGGGCGAAGGAGAGGAGAGATCTGAGCCCAGATCTCTCCTCCACCTCAGAGGGGTGCTAGGGAGAGAGCATCTACCTGCCTGTTTGGGAGACTGGGGGCCGAGGCAAAGTGGCAGCCCCCTCCCCCCCAAGCCCGCCATGTGGCAGCTGAAAGAGCCATCGAAGCCCAAGTGTGTTTGCGCTCATACCCAATTTATTACCGCTGAACATATGGCCAATATTTTGACTCACGTCAGTCGGGCAAGGAAAACAAACAGAGCGCGCGCGGCGCGGGGGAGCGGCCCCCTCCGCCTAGGCTGCGCGGCTGCCTCGGGGCCCGGAGCCGGGAGGGTGGGGCCGCCGGGCCGGGAGCCGAAGCCGGGAGGGGGAGCGCTCGCCGGCCGGCCGCGCCGCGCCACTGCCCGAGCGCCCGCCACTCCGCAGCTTGGGATAAAGAGCTGCCGGGGACCTGCGCGCTCGCGGAGCCCAGTCCCCAGCGGCCAGGCCGCGCTCCAGGTGAGCCTCCCGGTCTCACGCGGAGCGGGCATACTGGGGGCCGTGAGGGACCCGGCGGAGCCCGAGAGCCGCAGTGGAGCCGGCGTCGCCCCTCACCGTCAGGCGCGGGCCTCCGCGGCCGCTGGGGACCAGAACGCGCTCAGGCCGCTGTCTCTGCGGCGGGCCAGGGTAGAGGGGTCTCGGGCACCGCCGTCCCGGCCAGGCTGCGCCAGGCTTTGGGTCCTCCGCGCGCCCTCTGGAGCGCCCCTCCCTCTCGCGGCGCCCGACTGGGCTCTGTCCCCAAGCCGTGGAGTCCGGAAGCAGCAGGTGGGCAAGTGCACGGCGTCCGAAGTCATCCGCGGACTCTGCTGGTCTAGGGAGGGCGGGGGCACTCGGGGAGGGGCCGGTCCCGCCCGTCGCGTTCGCAGACGGTAAAAGTTTTACCTGCTGACTTAGGCCAGGTGCTCCTGACGCCGCGCGCTTTCCCGCGGGGCAGCTGAAACACGACTGCCCGGTGGGGCTGGGCAGGTGCGCGGCCCAGAGGAGGGGCGGGAGAGGGCCGCGGCGGTGTTCCAAGCCCCGCCCGGGAGGGCGCGCAGTGGGGGAGGGGCGCCCCAAACGGGAGGGGGGTCCGAGTAGGTGGAAGGCTAGATAAAGACGCGCCTTGAAATGCTGCGGGGCTGTCGCCTCGGCGCCGGGGAGTGGGAGGCGGAGCGGGCGCGCCGGGCGGCTCGCCAGCCCGCTCCCCACTGCCGGGTGCCGGATGCTCCGGGGCTGCCCTGTCCTCGGTAAGGGAGGGCGCGCCTCTGCACACACCTCTGCCCGGTGAGTGTCCCCCTGTGAGCCATGGGTACTCGGAACTGGGGGGTTAAGGCAGAGGCAGAAGTCCCGAAGGTAATTTGGAGGTAGCGCCTAGTGGAGAAAGGGGTTCTCCGGAGGAACCGGGCCGCGAGGTCGCAGAAGGAGGGTAAGTAGCGGGAGTCGCAGGCAGGAAGGCCCAGGGCTGGGGGCGCGAGCATTGGTCGCGGAGTGGGCAGAGGAGGCGGCCTAAGCTTGGACTTTGAGGGGGCGAGTGTCGCCCGGGCCTCGCCGGGCACCAGACAGTTCTCGTTTGCGTCAGTAGAGATCGCCAGAGGATCAAATATGAGCTTCTGTGGGTTCTGCTGAGGTCGTGGGCTCCCAGGGGCGACCCCTCGGCTCCAACCCCTTCCCCCAGCCACATACAAACACCGCACGGAGCAAGGCGCCCTTTGGCGCGCCTCTTGCGGCTGCTCCACGCTGGTGGCTCTGGGAGGTGGTAAGGGGGCGTTGCGTCTGGAGGAGGGTCGTAGACCTCTGGTGCTCAGATTGCAGACCTGAGAGGGAGATTCCCCAGGACCCTCTCCCTCGAGTGCCCTCGCAGATCGGTTCCTCGTCCTGCCCGGTCCCAGCCCGCCTAGCGCGGGCTGAGAGCTTGGCTTACCAGCGCCGGCGATGACTGCATTTCACATCAGCCCGCCTGACCCAGCGTTGAGTGCTGAATACTAACCCGTTAGAAGAGGCCGCTTGTTTTTCGAAGTCTTGTAGTAGTGATTTTGTCACGTGCTAAGAAGAAAATTCAGATAAGAACGTGCTTTCAGCGCCGTGTTTCCTTGAGAAACCCAAATCTCCTGCATTGAAATCGCCCTTATCAGGGGAAGGTCGGGCTTGGCTGGACGAACGTTCCTGAAGGCAACACTGACGCTGCGTAATCTCATTGTAACATATTTAATCATCAGAGCAGCGCGAACGAATAAAGCAAAGGGGTTCGCCCCGGGGGGACGTGGCGTTTGGTTCCCCAATAAACCAGGGACAATGGATTGGCTGAGACAGGCTCATTTGGCCCAAGGGGGGCTTAGAGCTGCGTTTTTAAAGAAAATATTGGAGGGAGGCCGGTTCCATTTTGTGGCGTGCCCCGAGCCACATTTCGTGTTCAATTTAACATCCATGAAAGTTAAACGGCTTTTCTCGCCTTTTATTTTATTGGATGCATTTTCAAAGATCTCATTAAAGTGCATTTATCAAAGTCCTAACATATGTCCGCGGGGTTTTACGCCCACACAATGAGGCTGATTAATAGAGAAATCCTAATTTCTATTACAATTTATGTCCTCAGGAGATAGTTGCTTTTCTCTCTTTCTTTTTCTTTCTTTTTTCCTTCCTTCCTTCCTTCCTTCCTTCCTTCCTTCCTTCCTTCCTTCCTTCCTTCCTTCCTTCCTTTCTTTCTTCCTTTCTTTCTTTCTTTCTTTCTTTCTTTCTTTCTTTCTTTCTTTCTTTCTTTCAGCAGATAATTGGGAAGTGTTGTATATTTCACCTTGGGGGAAAAAAAAAGAAATAAGGGAAGGTAGTCCACTAAGATGCCTGCTAGGTGCACCCACAATTAATTGCAAGGGAAATCCAAGCTCTAGGTGCCAAGATCAGGTCTCCTATCCAGGGTTTCTCAGAGGGGCTACTGAGAGGGGGGAGGGGCTTCCCCCCCCCCCCCCCCCCGACACAGAATCTGAGCTCCTTTCCCTGGGCCTGGAAAACTTATCTGCCCAAGTAGTCACCTTCTTGGTGACTTAGAAGGTTTATCATTCTGGGTCAATTTTAAGAGTTAACATACTATTAACCAAAGAGAGAAAAAACTCACCTTATACTCGAACCCAAAGTGGACTAAGATTTTCTTTCCCTTCTCCTTAGCCCCCACTTTCTGACCATCTGGTCCAATGGCTGTGGGTCTCTCCTGCCAGAAATTTGCCCGTGTGGTGGCCTGGCCTCAGAAAGTTGCACACTGACTGGGCTTTAGGCCTCCCCAACATAGGCTGCAAGGACTCACTTTCCTTCTCCCAGGAGCAGAAAGCGATGCCAGTTGGTGCTTGGACCCGCCAGAGACAAGCCTGACTTTCAGTTTTCTGGTTAGGAAAGGTCCCCCCTTGGGGTGGTGCCCTGGGCCACACTCCTCAGCTTCTTTCATCCGGGATGCCAGAGCTCACACCTTGCCTCCTGCAGCCCGTGTTCCCCCACCTGATATCCGAGTCACCATGGGTTTTGGAGGTGTGCATCTTAAAGGTGAGCGTCTTTATCTCCAGGCTGAGGGACCAGACTGGGCGACATTTTCCTTCCCCCATCGATTTCGAGTGCATGCCACGCTCTGAGTCTCCAACCCGCGATAAAATAAAGCTTCCCCCTCTGACAAAACCTTTGTGTCCATGCCGCTAATCCTCCCGGAGCAGGAAGGTGCAACGTGCTTTGTTTCGGGAGTGAATGAAGACAAGCGCTTGCACCTTGGCGCTAACCAGACAATAAATTAATCCACTTGAAGGTTGTTATCCGAGATGGGATGTGCGGGGGACTGAGAGCTCAGCCACATTCTCTACCGGGGAAGGAGTTTCTTTTCAACCTCTTTCACTCCAAAAAAGAAGAAAACTAATGAAATCAAACAAATCAGTGTTTCCAAAAAAGGGTAAAGACCTTGCATTTTCAATGAGTGGAAGCGATTTGTAGGTAGGGAGGGTTTGGGCTCCTCAAGATCCCTCCCTCCCTTTAGAGCTGGCCCACAAGGTGCTCCCCAGGACTTTTTCTGCCCTAAAGTCTCCTGGAGGACGCACCTAAGTTGCAAGTTTTCACCAGCCAGAAAGGGGAAGGATGTGAGCAGAGCGGGCTCCCAAGAGGCTCTCTAGCCCAGAACAGAGATGGAGAGGTGTTGGGGCGGGGCCTAATGACACCCCAGAACTCCCACTTCACCCATGGGCACACCAAGACGGGCTCCGGGCATGGGGTGTGCCCAAGCTTCTCCTCACTTTCCAAAAGTATCTTCCTTTCTTGCCTTGTTTCCTGTGGTTTGGACCTTACCCCTCCCCCAACAGGGGGCGTAAAGCTGCGGCGTGGGGCAAATGAGAAGCTGGGACGAAGGGCGCACCAGGGCCATCCCCGTGTCCCAGAGCTCAGAAAAGGAGCTTGTTTGAGCTACCTGGGAAAGTAAACAGGTAAACACTGGGCCGACTTGGAGGGCCACTTGTCCTGGAGTGGGGCCACTTAGCCTGTGTACATTCACCTCCCCTCCTGGGCCTCCGGCGATTGTTCAGCTCCCCAAGCCGCCCTCTCTAGCCGCCTGCGCTTCAATCCTTCCGGAACCCAGAGAGGCAGAGAGGAGCTTAGCCGCCTGAGAAACCTCCCAAAGGAGGTTACCTCCAGCCTCTAAGGAGAAAGATTCCCTTGCTCTTCTCCTCCACTTCCCATCGGGGCCTGCGCCTCCCTTTGCTCCCATACTAAACGTAGGAAGAAGGAATGCAGATTTGTAGAGCACCTGGAACCCCAACGCTGACGATAAACACCAGGGACAGGGGACCTCTAGCTGTCCTGATAACCCTGGCAGGGGGTGCTAGTTGGTGCTGCACACCAAAGACGCCCTAACTAGTCTCGGGCCTTGAACGCCCTACGGATCAAACTTCCAACACCCACCTCAACTTCTTCCCAAGTTCGCAGCCGCAGAAGGCCCCTAGCAAAGCGCTCACCAGCTACCTCGCCTTCCGCAAAGGTTAAAGACCCAACCCAAACGTGATGGAACCAGAACAGTGTCTTCTCCTGGCTGCAAGATGGAACCTGGAGAGAATTTACTAAAGAGTCTCCAGAGCACATCCAAGTAGAGCTGAAACTGCTGTGAGGCCACACGGATTGTTTAGAACTGACAGGATGGGGATGGTGGGAACATTAAAATAGGACTCTAGAGATGAGACGGCGGCGTGGAGCTGGGTCTTCAGCTTGCTGGGCGCGCGGGATCTCCCTGGACAGGAGATCTAGGGCTGGAAAAGGCTGGGCAAGGCCAGGCTGCGGGGCTCCCAGAGAGACCTCTTGAGGAGTCCTTGGAATGCAATCACCTGTTTAATTTGTGTGGGAAGGTGCGTTTGGTGTTGGCCCCGGCTCTCCCCTGCGCACGAAATCGGAAAGAACGTGGAGCGTGCTTCGGCACAGGACAGGCCCCCGGCCGCCAGCTGGTCCCGCGCCGGCCTCCCGGCGTCCTCAGGCCACTCCTGGGGGACTTGCATTTTATGATCTTCCTCTAACAAGCAGAGTTTCTCCCCTTCAATTATGAGCCTCCCAGCGGTCTCCCTGTGCCTTTTCAATTGCAAATGTCAGCGCTCTGGAAGCGGGCGCGGGAACCGCAAGGCGACGAAGCGATGGGGAAAATGGACTTGCGAGGTCCCAGGAGAGAGGCCCTGAGCGCGGCGGCTCCGGCTCCCGCTCCGCACGGCGCGGAGCGCAGCGGCTGGAGGCGCGGCGGAGGTTCCGAGACCAAGGGAAGGAAAACTCGAGCCCGAGCTGGGGTGAACGTGGAGGAGGAAGCCGATATCCAGCCGTGGGCCTGCGCTGGCAGGCAAAGTGTGGCCCCGCCAGTGCTCCTGGAAGGGAACCCTGTGACTTGACGCTTGGAAGGTCTCCGCTCCTGGAGACCAAGGGGCAGGCACGGTGGAGAGCTCGACGTTCCAGATTTGCGCTGGGGGCTTCCTTCTTCAGGCCCCATTGTCAGCACTCAGTCTCCAGGATGAAGTCCCAGGAGCCCGATTCCTGTGGGAAAACAGTGGTCTCTCAGGTGCTGGGCCACACTGAGGAGGCTCCCAGGGAGAGGGGAGGGGCCCACACAAATGTGGGCAGGATGATTGCATCTCGGGAGAAAGGCCCTGTAAGTTCGAGGAAGGGAGAAAGACTTTGGGAATGGAGCTAGGTGGTTCCAAGGTGAAGAAATGAGCGAACTCGGAGAAGGAGGTGACACCCCCCCCCCCAGGATGGCTCTCAGGATGTGCAAAAAGGGACACTTCTTGCCAAAAGACCATTTTTCACCTAACCCAAGAATCGTTTGACCTGGCCCAACCAGACTCATTTCTGGCCCTTCCCCATCCCTGGAGACTGCTCTGGTCCCCAAGACACCCCCTCCTTGGGGGAGAGGACTAAGGGGAAGAACCGCAGGAGGGTTCTTTTCGGCAACGCTTGGGTTGAGGAACTTTCTCTCACCAGTTATTTATTTAGCAGCAGACTAACAACGGCTGGGGCAGACCCAGCCTGGCCCTGTTTCCAAACTCAGCCCCCTCCCACCCCCAGCTCCTGGAGAACCAACTTCCTTGCTCCGACAGGACGGGGCAGAGAGCTCCCACGTGAAAGGGGGAGGGGGAGGCAATGGGGAGAGAGGCTGGGAAAGACAGAGACTGGGGAGAGAGAGAGAGAGAAGAAAAAAGCACGAAAAGTAATGGGTTCGAGGAACACGATTCAAACCAGTTTCTAATTCTTGCAGGGAAAAAAGAGGAAGGAGGGGGAGAAAGGAGAAAAGAAAGAGTAGCAGGAGAAAGAGGAATGGGGAGCGTCGACATGAAGGGGTTTCCTTAATATTGTGGACGGATTCAGAAATGAAGAGATAGTCCATTGAAAAGGGTTGAACGCCATGACAACTAGGAACAGCCTTAGATTTATTCCAAACAGTTAGGACACGTTGAAAGAGAGCGTCAATCATGTATTATTTCGCCACTGAAATAAATGCAAAAACCGAGCCGGGACAAAGGCTTCCAACGGGAGCGGGACATTTGTCTACATTTCGCTCATTGTCCGCAGCTTAGCAATCGGTTTGTATTTGTGTTTGCCCGGGTCCGACCACCCAGGACGCGCCGACGAGGGGCTCGCTCTAACCTGGGCCATTGTCACCCACGTCACATACTGGGGGCAAGGCAGCCGGGGCTGCAGAAAGCCGCCGGGCGGCTCGGGGAGAGGCGCCCTCGCCGGTCGCCGGTGGCCAGGGGGCGGCAGGGGCGCGGCGGCGGTCGCAGCTGCGCGCGGGGCAGACGGGGCGTCCGCACGCCCCTCTCGCGACGCGCCACGGGCGCTGGGGATGCCCGGGCTAAGGGCGGAGGGGAAGGCGCCAGCCCGGCCTCCGCGCGCGGCCCTTTCTGCTCCATCCCCCCACCTCCCACCCCCGGGCACTGCACCTTCACGACGCTTTTCTGGGACGGCCGGGAGCCTCAGGTAGCAAACCCTCCCCTCAAATACTCCCTCCCCCACAAAGACCTGGAAAGAGGGGCGAGAAGTACTGCCCTGACTTCTCATCCCCAGCGCCCTGGAGAAGGTGCTGTCCCAGGAAAGTTCAGTTCCCAGGCTGGCGAGGGGCTGAGAACTTCAAACAAACCTAATGCAAGCTAGGAGCCGGGAGCTCTTGCTCCCATTGCACCTCTGGGGTGACTAAAGGAGACGAAATTTAAGGACTTGCTTGGGAGAAGGAAACTCCGAAGGAAACACAGCAGCATCCGCCTGCCCTGCGACCCCCTCCCCCACGGCTTTCGGGGCCCTCACCCGGGCTGCATACGGCGCCCCTGTCCCCCCAACCCCTCCCCTCTCTCTTCCCGCCGCTCCACCCCTGCTGGAGGCTGGAGAGGGAGGGGGCTGGAGAGCGAGGCAGAATAAAGGGCAAGAAGGGCGCGGGGCCGGCTGCCCTTCCCTACAGCCGGAGAGCGCGGCCCGCGGAGCCCGGAGGTGGCTAGGCCCGCGGAGCCCGGCCCAAGTTCGAGTTCCCCAGCCCCCCACTCGGCCCCTCCCCGGGCCGCCCGCAAAGCGGCGAGGGGACTGCACAGTCCGCCCCGGCCGCTGAGACAAGGAAGGGGGTTGGGTAGGGAGAGGCGGAGTGAGGGAAATAAATAAGTCTTTAGCAAATAAAGGGTGGCTGGAGGGGGTGGGGTCGTTCGGTGGTGGCTCCGGCCAGCCCCGAGCCGATCCCTCTCCTGGGTTTCGGGCTCTTTCGGCGTTAACTAGAATCAATTACTTGCCTTGTCATTTCTAGTACTCATCCTTAAGCCTCAACCAAAATATTGACCTAGGAGGCTTACAGAAGTTGGGCTCTTGCCATTTGAACCGGATCTTGTTTAGGGAACCGCCAGCGATGAGGAGAAGAGATTTCCGCGGCTCAGCCTTCGCCTCCTCCCCTTTTTCCAAAGCACCACAAATCGCCAATTTTATGGCTTGCTGGGGGCGGGCGCACGGGGGCGGGGAGATGGGAACCGGTGAATGTTAAGGAGGTTTTTTTTTTTTTTTTGCTCTTCTTGGTTTCTGTTTTGTTTTCTCTCCTCCTCCTCCGCTTTTTTAAAGATGCAATTTGTTAAAACGGCCTTTTCAAGTGTGTGGACTCGCGAGCGACGCGGTGGTCCTTTGTATGTAAATACTGGGTAAAAAAAGGCTCGCCCCGTCTTTGCAATTAATTGACACGTTACACCTCTCATCTTGCTCTGGAGGGCCGTTGGCTGGGAGCGCGGAGCTCCCCAAAACCCACAATTTCACATCTGCAAATACTGTCTTCATCCACTTGACTTCCAAGACCCGCCCACACGTGTCCAACCTTTGCGTTTTAACGTCCCCCCCCCTTTTTTCCACCCTTCTCTCGCTCCCTCTCTCGCTCCCCCTCCCTCCCTCTCTCCTTCCCTCCCTCTCTTTCTCCCCCTCGGCTCCCCCCCTCTCCCCAGGTTCGTGAGTGGAGCCCAGCCTTATATGGACTGATCGCTCGGGCAATGGCCCATTTTCTCCTCGCCACCAGCCGCCACCGCGCGCCCAGCCGCCGGAGCCCGAGCTGACGCCTCCTTGGCGCCCTCCTGGAGTTACAAACTAGAGCCCGGCCCGCGGCGCTCCGCGCGCCGGCCGCCCAGCGCCCGCGTCCGTCTCCGCGTGGATTCCGAGGAGGCACGCGCGCTGCGCTTGGGCTTCCCCCCCACCTCCCCTTCCTTATAGTTTCTCTTTTTTAAAATAATTATTATCTCAATAATTAAAGCCCACCCCCTCCTCCCCTCCCCCTATCCCTCCCCCCACATACCCCTCCCCGCCCCAACTGGGGAGCGCCACGAATTGACCAAGTGAAGCTACAACTTTGCTGCATAAATTGCGGGGTCCTGAGCCATGTCGCTGACCAACACAAAGACGGGGTTTTCGGTCAAGGACATCTTGGACCTGCCGGACACCAACGATGAGGAGGGCTCCGTGGCCGAAGGGCCGGAGGAGGAGAGCGAGGGGCCGGAGCCCGCCAAGAGGGCCGGGCCGCTGGGGCAGGGCAGCCTGGACGCGGTGCAGAGCCTACCCCTGAAGAGCCCCTTCTACGACAGCAGCGACAACCCGTACACGCGCTGGCTGGCCAGCGCCGAGGGCCTCCAGTACTCCCGTAAGTAGCGAAGCGCGGCCGCGGCCGAGGCGCCTCTCCCCTGGGCTGAAGCCCGGGCTCCACACCGGGGGAGACACAGGAAGGAGCCATTTACACCCAGACGCCTCGCCCTGCGGCTCTGGAAAGATGTTTAACACTTGTTAAGGATGCCCTAACTCTTTCCTCCTTTTCAAACCCAACTCCCCGCCCCCCCATCCGTCCCCGTATCGGAAAAAGTCTTGGTCTCGGATATTTTTCAAAGCAAGAAATTGGGGGAAAGAGGGGGAGGGGAATATCTCCCAAGGGCTGGTTACAGAAGTCAACCCTGGACTGATGGCTCCGGTCGGACCCCCCCCCCCACGTCCCCACCCTGACAGCCGGGAGGGACTGGCCTGGAGCACTGGAGCGAGCCAGCGAGCCTCGGGGTACGGGTAGAGGGTGGGGGAGGCTCCCGGTAGCTCGGGTATAAATAGCTCACCCTGCCCCCTTGCAGGATCATAGAGGACGCTTTGTGCGGTGCAGAGGGTGTCCAGAAAGTCCGAAAGCAAAAACGAAAGCCCCCAAAAACCTGCCTTAAATGGCCGAGACGATCAATGCCGGGATTGTGGGGGTTTTCTTTTAAAAATCTGCCCACGTCCCTCCAGAGAGGAAACTGCTTAAGGGGGCCGGAGCCCTTAACCTGCAACGATCTTCTCCGCGCGCCACTCCCCCCAAATACGCACCCACACTGTGCGAACCCCTAGAAACGCGAGTCTGGAGACCCCCCATTCAAGTCGCTTTTCCTCTTTCCCCTGGGGGAAGCCAACGGCTTTGTCGTGCAGGGATCAGGGCGGGGGTCAAGGCGAAGGCAGAAGGGCCAGGCTTCGGGGCGCGGAGGGCCGAGGGCGCACGGAGCATCCCGGGCGCTCAGGGTCTGGCCGTTCCGGTGCGCGGCCTCCAGGCACTTGACGCGCTTCTCTCTCCCCCAGTGCATGGGCTGGCGGCCGGCGCTGCGCCCCAGGACTCAAGCGCCAAGTCCCCGGAGCCTTCGGCCGACGAGTCACCGGACAATGACAAGGAGACCCCGGGCAGCGGGGGGGACGCGGGCAAGAAGCGGAAGCGGCGGGTGCTCTTCTCTAAGGCGCAGACCTATGAGCTGGAGCGGCGCTTCCGTCAGCAGCGGTACCTGTCCGCGCCGGAGCGCGAGCACCTGGCCAGCCTCATCCGCCTCACGCCCACGCAGGTCAAGATCTGGTTCCAGAACCACCGCTACAAGATGAAGCGCGCCCGGGCGGAGAAAGGTATGGAGGTGACGCCCCTACCCTCGCCGCGCCGGGTGGCCGTGCCCGTTTTGGTCAGGGACGGCAAACCGTGCCACGCGCTCAAAGCCCAGGACCTGGCAGCCGCCACCTTCCAGGCGGGCATCCCCTTTTCGGCTTACAGCGCGCAGTCTCTGCAGCACATGCAGTACAACGCCCAGTACAACTCCGCCAGCACCCCCCAGTACCCGACAGCACACCCCCTTGTCCAGGCCCAGCAGTGGACGTGGTGAGCGCCGCCCCCCGAGACTCGCGGCCCTAGGCCCAAGCCCCACCCTGGCGGCGGCGGCGGCGAGGAGGACTCGGTCCTTACGGTGGTTGTTGTTATTATTATTATTATTATAATTATTATTCTGGAGTCGAGTTGACTCTTGGCTCCGGTGGGGAGGCGCCGGGAGGTTGCCTGCGCCTCCTTGGAGCCGCAGATTCCATCCACGCAACTCTGCCCCATCCCTCTCTCCTATGGAACCTTTGGAGAGGGCTGAACTCTAAGCCGTGTTTACAGAATGTTTGCGCAGCTTCGCTTCTTTGCCTCTCCCCGGGGGGGGCGGGGGGGGACCAAATCGTCCCAGCGATAACGTCCTCACTTGAGAACGAGAGAAAGACCAACACATCCCCCCTCCCCGCTTTTGTGAATTTTGTAAAATATGTTTGTGTGAGTAGCGATATTGTCAGCTGTCTTCTTCGAAAGCAAGTGGAGAACACTTTAAAAATATAGAGAATTTTTTCTCCTTTTTTTTTTTTATAAGAACATGCTTAATATTTATGGCCATGTAAACGTTCTGACAACTGGTGGCAGATTTCGCTTTTCGTTGTAAATATCGGTGGTGATTGTTGCCAAAATGATCTTCAGTGCGGGCCTGTTCTCCCTCGGGGCCCAACTCCTTTCTTTGTGGTTTGTTTTTGGTTTGCTTCTGTTTGGTTACTCCTGCTTTCTTTTCCTTTTATATTTTGTTCAGTGCAAACATCTCTCAAATATGAAAAAGGAAAAAAAATGTGTAGGCGAGAAGCCCCCTGCCCCAGATCCGGGTCCTGAGCCCCGGAACTTGGAGCTCAGCGGTTCCGTGCGGTTCCCCAAGAGCGCCGGGCGCTGAAAGCTTTCGATTTTTTAAATAAGAATTTTAATAAAAATCCTGTGTTTAAAAAAACCAAGCCCGGCCCTCCCGTTTGTCTTACTTTGTCGACCTGCGCCGGGCCTGAGGCCTCATCCGCGCTTCCCCTCGGGGCCGGGAACTGGGGGCGCCCTGGGCGCTGGAGTGGCTCCCGGAACAGGCCTCGTCGGGGCAGGCGGGCCAGGCCCCGGGCCTCGGGTCCCGGGTTGGGGCGGGAGTGCTTGGCCTCGGGCCTTGGGCCTTCGAGCTGTAGACCCGAAGCCCGAGGTCGCCTGCCCTCTCCCAGGCCTCTCTCCTGGTCTCTAGCGCCGCTTGAATCGGGGACCGCAGCGTCCTGTCTTAGGGAGGAAAACTGACTTTGGAAAACGCCATGGCGAACGGAGCAAGCCCCCCTCGCTCGCCCAAATCTACGAGTGGCTCCTTCAGCCTGAGAAGCTGTTGAAGCCACTACAGTCGATGACTTTCACTTTGTTGATTTGATTTACCTCGCGCAGAGAAGGGGGGTGGGGACGCTGAGGTTGAGACTGGTCGGCTTTCTCTCCACTCCCCACCCCTTCTTCAAAATCCGCTGACTGGAGGCAACCCAGGAGAGCGTTCCAAGACCGGGGCGTGGAACGGAGAGGGGAGGAGGGTTTTGGGGTGCTCGAGGCTTTGGCAATAAGAAGGAGCTCGGCGAACGAAGCGTGGGGGAGGAGGGAGCTGCTGCAGCCTCCTCTAGGCTATTGGGCCCGGGAGAGCCGAGGAGCAGGAGTCAGTGGCAATCCCAACAAGTGGAACCTTTCCAAACTCTCCCTTTCGTCCCCGACCTTTCTACGTTTCCAGCCCCCAAACCTGGGTCTGGAACGCACGCCTCCTCCCCTCCTAGCAATTGACTGCGCGCGGCCCTCCAGGCCAACCCTATGGCGTGAAACTGAGCGAACTGCTTGCTGGAAAGTAGGGGTTTGGAGGTGGGTGGTGCGCCCTGGCCGGCAGGGCTGTGGTGGGGGGAACAGGCAGCGAACAAATAGCCCCCGGTTTGCTGGGGGAGGGCACATCGGCCCTGTATCTCTAATACAGATTCGATCCCACCCTGGTCGCTGGGAGATCTCTTTAGCGGATGCTGGCGCACACTTGCCGGTGCGGGGGAGCGTCTCAGGGGGTCCTGCTTAGGGGGAGGGGGCGCTTTTCTCCTCCATCTCGCGGATTTCCGAAAATACCCGGGGCTGTGTAGCTCAGAGCCCAGCGGGCGCTGAGATGCCTTGGGATTGAAAGTCGGCCCCATTCGGAAATTGTATCTCTCGTTTTCTCTTGAGCTCCACCTTCATGGCTGGGGAGTGGAGGCGGGGGGCGAGGAGGCAGAGCAAAGGGAGCGGTCCCAGCTGACTTTCTCGCTCCCTCTAGTTGATGATCAGATTTAATTCAATATCTAAAGTAAACATGATTATCCGTGTGACCAAATCTGCGCGTCAATAGCACTCAGCGCAACACGCCCAGGGACGTGATTACACGTTATTCCTGCGTTGCGCACCCGCCCCTGGATAAATGAGGGCGCTGGAGTCTTTCTAATATCCTCCTAAATGTCCTTTCCCATCTCCAGGTTCATCCGGGTACACCCAGGTTTTCCTAAATGCTGACAAGTCTCCCTTTGTTCCCCACATTAGCTTAGAAACGTTTGAGGTTTTCATTCTTGCTATTTGTAAAGGCCAAGAGAATTCTCCGCAAATCATTTATTGTTCAATAGTCAAATGCCCAACTTGCCCTGATACCAAGCACTCAAGACCTCTCCAGTACCTTCCCTGTAACCTTCAAATCCGTCAGGAAGGGAGGTAAGACTTCTTGGAGTGGGTTTGTCAGGAGGCCTGAGGCACAGCCCCAAGACTCCAGCTGATTTTGACTGTTCCAGGCCCTAGGGCTTGCGGAGGGGCGCAAGAATGATCATAGGAGCCCTTAGGCCTCCAGGGAGGAAGGAGGCAAAGTGGAAGGTCCAAATTCTCCAAGGCTTCCACTGAGTGCGCGTTGGGGGCACATTGAGGGTGCATTTTGGGCGGTGGCCAGGACTGCAGGCCTGCAGTCTGGGTGTGCGCTTGAGCGTCTGGGAGCTGGGGAGGTGGGTCCGGCGCCCGCCTCTCTCTGTCCTCGGGTCCCCATGGAGTCAATAAAAGCGCCCGCGGAGCCCTGTGTGGCCCTAACCCCAGCGCCCTGGGAGCGCACCCGGCGCGGGGTCCGCTTCGGCAGTCTATCTTCGCCCAATCTACAGCGGGCCGCACAAAACGGCACAATGGGAGAGCTGGGAGCGGGGATGTTAGAGGCGTGCATATTAAAAAGAGACAGAGAAAGGATCGCAGGGGACAGAGAGAGGGGAAGAGGGAGAAGGGGCCCACCGTCCCTCCCCCTCTACCCCGCACCATTCAGCGCGCTTATCTCGGGCAGTGAATCCCGGAGTCAGGCAGAAGTCTCCTTGGGGTTTTGTTGGGCCTGTCACTGGGTCCCTTTGTCATCCGCGGGCTCCATGCTGGATTCCATATGGCCAGCTGGGCCGAGGGAGCGCGAGGAGGGACCCGCACAAAACCCAAATTGTGTCCGGCTTTCAAACCCTGTATTGTTGTCTGTGAAAGGAAGACGCATTAAAAATTCGTGCTATATCTATTGGGGAGGAGGTTGGAGGAGGGGAAAACAGCCACCCCTGTCTTTGATGGCTTCAGAGGGCGCTTGCCCCGCCTAGGCCCCGTGACACACTGAGAGCTGGATCTCTCTCTCTCTCTCTCTCTCTCCCCCCCCCCCCCGCCTCTCTCTTCTCCCTCTCTACTCTTTCTCTCCCTCTTTCTTTCTCTCTAGTCTATCTCTGTCCTCTGTCTCTGACTCTTCTACCAAACATTGGCTCTAATGCTCAGGCTCGGGTATATAAACTGCCTTCAGGGTTGGGGCTCCTTGCGCGCACTTTGCTGCTCCTACGCGCGGGAACTGAGAGCTAGGCTTGGTCTGCCTGGGAGCCTTGCGTGGAAGCCACCCGTCAGCGCCGGGCTCAGGAGGAGTTCCAAGTGTCCAGGGCTCAGGGATGTTCCGGTCCCGCGGACTTCAAGGTTCCAGAGTAAATGCTTCCGCCAAGTCGCGACGCCCAGGCGCGTGGAGCCACCCTTCTGCGCACTGCAGGAAACACTTGGAGAGGCTCAGGGGGCTTCTCAGTCCTGGCAGCTCCGTTTCAGCTGCAGCTGGTTCTGAAGCCACTTTTACCCAGCCAGACCCTTGTGTTACCAACCCCGGGTTCGTCGAATTATAGGCGGGGATCCTTCTGGCATCTCGGTGCGACGAGGAAGCCGGTTCAGAGACTTCTTTCACCGCCACCCCTCCTCGAGTTGGGAGAGGAACTTGCGCTTTAATTCTCAGTTATCTCCTGAATCATTTTGATTAGTAAAATTAAGTAACGGGGACACACAGCAGAGCTTCCAAGGAATTTGCCGGGTTTCGCTTCACCCAAGCAGTCTGAGTTATCGGGGCAGTTGGAGAGCATATGGGCCATGTGCCTCCCGGCTCCGCCCCCCCACAGCCTGGTCAAAAGCTCCCATAAGCAACCCCTAAACAAACAAACAAAAAAAACCCCTATGTGCTAAAACAGAGAGCTCACGCTGTGGAAATAAGCACGAAACCCACACACGTTGCCCCCTTAGGCAAAGTCACTCAGGCCTTAGTGAGTAACTAAGTCGGTGGAAAGTCCAGCTAATCCCAAATGGAGGCCTCCCTTTCCCATTTAGGACTACTGTCATATTTCGTAGAATCAGATAACTTGCTAAGAGGAGGAATCCCCTTGTCAACGCTCCCCACCCCAGCCAGGGAAAGCACTTATTTTCCTTACCTATTGACTGTTAGGCTTAGTGGAGACCTGGTGTGGATTTCTCGAGCCTTTTTCAAGAGCCTGGTCATTGAAAAGCTAATCCAATATTTACCAAGCATAAGGACAGTTCTCGGACGTATTTATTACGGCCCATCACTAAGTGATTACTTGGACTGAAGACAAAGGCGACGGGAGGGCGCATCCAGGCGCACCAGAGCCTGCCCGGGTGGGGTCTCCCCACCCATAAGTAGGAAACCAGGCGCAAACTTGTGAGATGCTGAGGTTCCCCTCCCGTGCTTAAGTGGCGTGTGGATTAGATATTGTGTTGGCCGGTATTTCAGGAAATATGTACTTGTGGCTTCCTGAGAGGCCAGGCGCAATGACACTCTAAACTGTGTCGATATATCATCTTTTATCCAGGATCTGCAAATAAACCCCTGATCCCCCCAGCGCATTATAGCGGCTGCTATCTCTCCAAGGAAGCGATCTGAGTTTTATTGCTTCTACCAACGTCCCAAGTCACACACACACACACACACACACACACACACACACACACACACACACTCCCCTCTTCCACTCAGTCTGGTTTTTAAAGGCTCTAATATTTTTTTCTCCCGGGGCATCATTATTAATAAAGAGGCGATATAGGCCTCGGCGCCGCCACCCGAACAAGTATGGAAACGCAGGCCCGCGGGCCACCTGCCCGCGCGCGTCTCGTTACCAGAAGACGCACAGCCTCGGGCGGGAGAAACTGGCGAGGCCGCGCGCCGCCGCCGACACCAGGAGGCGCCCGAGCGCTGCGTTCCGGCCACAGCGCCGCGCGCGCTGCCCTAGTGCCGGGAAGTGCCGCCAGGCAGCCCGGCTTCTCGGTCCCGGGCTGTATTACCGTGGGAAAGAGGCCGAAGCCCGGAGAGGGGGCCTAGGGGGAGTCGGCGGCTCCGAACCAGGACTAGAGCGTGCAAATCAGACGGCTCCATCACAGCTTGCTGGTGCACAGGCGGTTCAGAAAGTGCGCATGGACAGAAGCAATCTGCCCTTGAGGACACTCTTGTTCCTCGGTCGTAGTTCCCCGTACGTACCACCTGCAGTCGCCGCCCCAGCTGCCCATCCAGTTGGGCCACAAACAACACAAACTGGTCCAATGGTCCAGGTGTGCGCTGGCCACTGAGACGGCTCCACGAAAGACACGGCGATCTCTGCCAACCTGAGCGGTACCACGCACGCATCCGCCCCTGTGAGTGATGCAGACCAGGCAGTTCTGTAAGGGAGCGAGAAAATGCTTCCAAAGAGGACCCTGAGTTTGGTTGGGGGCTGAAGTAAGGTTTACTAGAAAGGAGAGACCCTCACCTCTCGTTCACCTGGATTCAAAACTCCTGCTGTTCCTGCCCATATCCAGTCCCGATTCCAGCGCGTGCCTCTAACTGTGGCGAAAGGTGACTGGAGAAACCCTCCACCACCATGCGCCTTTTCCGCGCCCGCCAGGGGAGAGCGGTGCAATGGCGCCATCTGGCCACCAGGAGGAGACACCACGCCGACGCCGGGGGTCTGGGCGAGGGAAGCAAGAATGCACCCCACCCCAGCTGAGAGCACCTTGTACTGAAGCATCGCCTGGGGCACAGGAGGTATCTGAGAGTGGAAAGGACACCGGACTGTAGATGCCTCTTCCACCTGGCCCTGGTGCCTTTCTGAGAGGCTAGGTCTGGGACAGTGGACTAGGGGCTGAAAGGGTTAAATTCTTCATTGTGCACCCCCTAAAAAGGGGACCCGCAATTCCAGTTTGTTACATTGATTTTTACCGTGGATCCCCGAAGTAGAAATACCTCCCATTAAAGGCATTCGTGGCTGCAAACGTTGATCCTTTTACTTTTTTTTTTTTTTAATTTCTTTTAACGTTTATTTATTTTTGAGACAGAGAGAGACAAAGCACGAGCTCTGGGGAGGGGCAGAGAGAGAGAGAGACACAGAATCTGAAACAGGCTCCAGGCCCTGAGCTGTCAGCACAGAGCCCGACGCGGGGCTCGAACCCACGGACTGAGAGATCATGACCTGAGCCAGACGTTCAATCGACTGAGCCACCCCGGCGCTCCGATCTTCTTACTTTCTTAAGAGACTGCCCCCCACCACTCCCAGTGAAGCAGATTAGGGAGTCTGCAATACCCAAGTTGTCCGCAGGGTGGCGCGATTGGATAAGAAAAGGTTTCTGAGCCGGTCACTGTCCCTGGTGATGGAGTGAGTGTGGACACCTGCAGGATTTAAGAGATGTCTCAGTGAAGTATTCTTCACACCAGGACTAATGTGTGCGTGTGCGTGTGCGTGTGCGTGTGTGGGCTCGCGTGCGAGCACGAATGTGCAGGTGTTTTCCACTTTTTCTGTAGAATGAAGGACAGATTGCTCAATCTTAATTACAGAAGAAAAAACTTTGCCTTTGAACTTGGCACCTGGAACCTGAGGAAGAGGCTAAAGGTATCCCGCCCAGCCCAACCTCTTTCTTCCTCCCCCACCTCCCAGCTCTTCCAGCTGCTGATGCTGACACCATGTGACCACCACAATCAAGACAGAACATTTCAGTCACCCCAAAATGTTCCCTCCTGTCAGAATGCTTGCAGACATCAGTCGAAAGCCTTAAAAGAAAACATCCCTTTCCTTGCTGCTTGTTTCACACTTTCACCTTGGTTCATGAAAATGGTACAAAGAAAGCCACAGTTCTCTGTTCCCAGCCCCCATACCTGAAGATGATGATCACTACCATCATTTATTGAGTATCCACTATGGCCAGGCACCTGTTAAGCACTTCTCTTACATCCTCCTATCAGATTGTCAAACCCAGTCTATCCTTATACAGATGAGGAAACTGAGTCTCAGAGAAGTACCCTGAGTATGGACAAGGGAGTGTTCTTACAAAGAAAAGTCTTGGGGTGGAGATAGGATTTGCCATGTTGTTCACTCCTATTGCAGAGAGCGGGTGTGGGCATGGACTCCCTTCTGTTCTAGAGAAGGCAGCTGGGTGGCAGGCTTCTCCACAGAGCAGGGCTCTGCCATTCCCGTCAGCAGCAGGAGCTCAGGTAGCAGGCTGACTGGTCAGGACAATGCCAGGCCCGTGACCTTTTCCAAGAAGCTTGCACACCAGCTCTGCCACTGGGTACCATGTAGCTGTCCTGGGCCAGCGAGTGTTCCTGAGAAATGAGGGGAAGAGGATGAAAGGGTACAAGAAAAATCAATTTTCAATTGCTAATTGGTCTTATATCTTTAAACAGTTACCTGTCTTTTACCTGGTATGGGGGAAATGGAAAATAAGTTAACATATTCTTTCAGGTATAGTGCTGGGAGATTCACCACAACTATTTAAAGGAGTTTTACTTAAGCATTTGCTTCCAGACCTCTGTAGTTACAACCTGAAAGGGTTGCTTCGGCATAGACTGATATTATACAAGGGAGAAATAGGTTTTTGAGGTCAAGCCAAAGGAATCTGATTGTTCTGTCGATGACAGTGGATCAGACACCTGAAGGATTGACCACGAAAGACACCTTTCAGAAATGGCCAGTCCCTCTCAACAGGTGCACGCAGCCAGCTCCTCCAAGTGTGAAAAGACGTGGCCTTAATTCCCGCTGGCACAGCACTGGGTAGGAGGAAGTGTCCATAGCAGACAGCAGCATGGTGCCCACAGCCCCTGGGCACTCTCTGTACCCACATGTGCCAATGGCTGTCTACTTCCAGCACTTGTGGGTCACTGCCTGAGGGAGGAACAGGGTGAGGGGGGTGGTGCTAGACACCTGGGACCGTTGGTAAGTACTGGGAAGTTCATGGTCCTCAGCCAATTTTAGGTGGCAGTTGATGGCCAAATAGCACAGCTTCCTTGCCCCAGGTAGAACAATGGGGACTCGTGTCCTATGCTATCACCCAGACTACAGTGCGAGGGAGCCCCACTGCTCTCAGTGACAATCTGCTCATTCACACACCCTGCGGTGGCTTCTTTCCCTTCCCTGTCTCACTTCCCCACTTCCTTGCTGGTCCTTCCTGGGATTCTTGCCCTTATTAACTACTTGCACATGAATCCTTGTCTCAGGCCCTGCTTCTCTGGGAACCCAAACTGAGATATAGATCCTTGAAATCTCACTTCAACCTTCATCTTAGACCTGTTGGTTTCTCAGAGGTCACCCATGACCCAATGGGGCATCCCAGTGACTTCTCACCCCATGTGTTCTCTGGGAATGTCCACCGTTTAGGCATCTTTCTGTCCTAATTAGTTTGGGGTGGCAAAGAATCAGTGAGCCAAGCCACTGTATAATGAGGGACACAGAGACTAAACAGCAGCTGGCCAGTCTCTTTATCTGCTCAGGGTCAAGCCTGGGACATCCAGCTGCCCTCATGCAGACTCAGAGCTCTGGCTCTTGCTCCTTCAGAATTCATCCTCAAGGCCAGTAACTTGGTCTTTTCCCATCAGAAAGTGGCTCCCAGCTTCTCTGAGTACAGCTTACATTCCTGCCTCCCAAGAGGAAGAATTTGATTGGGTCAGGGAGGCACTCTTCAGTGGGCAGAATCCCCTCTGGTCACATTCCAGGTCCCAAACACCTGATGGGCAGTCTGCTTCCCTGAAGTCCAATCTACATGGTGACTTTTGGCTTGGGAACACAGGACACAGGAACCCACAGCACAGGCACAAGGTGTGACATCCCCATGCGGAAAAAGCCACTTTCGTCACTCAGAAGATGCTGCAGAGATAGCATGTTATGGGCTGAATCGTGTCCCTCCCACCAAATTCATATGTTGTCACCTTAACAGAGTATATGACTGTATTCAGAGACAGGGGCCCTAATCCAGTCTGACAGGTGTTCTCATAAGTAGAGGAAATCAGGACACAGACACACATGGCAGGAAGACCATGTGAAGACAGAAGACGGCCATCAGCAAGCCAAGGAGGGGGCCTCAGAAAAACCCAACCCTGCAGACTCCTTGATCTCAAAGTTTCATCCTCTGGAATTGTGAGGAAATACATTTCTGTCATGTAAGCCCCCCTGGCTGAGGCACTTTGTTGTGGCAGCCGGAGCAGACTAATACATGGAGACTTGGAGTCTCATGGCCTGGACATTTTCTTTCTTTCTTTCTTTCTTTCTTTCTTTCTTTCTTTCTTTCTTTCTTTCTTTCTTTCTTTCTTTCTTTCTTTCTTTCTTTCTTTCATTCCTTCCTTCCTTCCTTCCTTCCTTCCTTCCTTCCTTCCTTCCTTCCTTCATTCTTTCTTTCTTTCTTTCTTTCTTTCTTTCTTTCTTTTTTTAATTTTTTAAATGTTTTATTTATTTCTGAGAGAGAGAGAGACAGCATGAGCAGGGGAGGATCAGAGAGAGAGGGAGATACAGAATCTGAAACAGGCTCCAGGCTCTGAGCTGTCAGAACAGAGCCCGACGCAGGGCTTGAACCCACGAATCATGAGATCATGACCTGAGCTGAAGTCGGAAGCTTAACCGACTGAGCCACCCAGGCGCCCCTGGCCTGGACATTTTCTACCACGAATGTCCCCCTGTCTTAGACTTTTGTGTCCTGAATCCCACCTTGTCCCCTCTTTGAGGCTGAAGTAGCCACTTCCCAGGGCTCTGGTCTGATAGAACCCTGCTCTTACTTCCTGGTGGTGAGAGGCAGTGTTTCTCTGAGCCCCTAGCTCCTGGGATGTCGAGCGGGTCTTCCCTTGAACCATTCAGTAACTCAGCCACGTGCCCCAGCATCCACTTAAGTCCATGTGTTATCCTGTGGACCCACTACTATAATTCCCCCCTCCACAGCCCTTGCAGAATCAAAGAGTGTGGGTGACAAGCCAGAGAGCTTCAGTCAGTGTTAATGAGACAGAAGGAAGAGGTGCCTGGCAGATGACGAATCCCTAAGCAGGTGGACTTTAGAAGCCAAGTGTTCTCCACGAGTTCTCTCCTATTTCTGAGGCAGATGTCAGAGACAATATGTCCTGCCCAGGGAGGGAGCTCAAATCCCAGCTGGAAAATCCCCAGAAGAGTGGCTGGTAGGGTTTGGAGAAATGACAGGTTCCCTGTGCAGATTTCAGGTCCCCTTGAGCAGGTTTCTTTTCTTTTCTTTTCTTTTCTTTTCTTTTCTTTTCTTTTCTTTTCTTTTCTTTTCTTTTCTTTTCTTTTCTTTTTTCTTTTCTTTTCTTTTCTTTTTCTTTCTTTCTTTCTTTCTTTTTTTTTTTTTTACATTTATTTAATTTTGAGAGACAGTGAGACAGAGTGCAAGCAGGAGAGGGGGAGAGAGAGAAGACACAGAATCCGAAGCAGGCTCCAGGCTCTGAGCAAGCATTCAGCACAGAGCCTGACACGGGGTTTGAACCATGAACTGAGAGATCATGACCCGAGTCGAAGTCGGATACTTAACTGACTGAGCCACCCAGGCGCCCCCAGATTTCTACATAAGTGACTTCATCCATTCTTGTCTCCCCAGGCCCTGGATCCGGGTTCCTCAAGCTCTGGGTTGAAAATGAATCACTTGGCCTTTTGAGAAAATGCAAATTCTGATTCAGCAGGCCAGACGTTCTGCATTTCTAACCATCCATGGGGTAGTGAAGGCCAAGATGACAATCCAAGTAAAGATGACCCTACTAAATTATCAGTAGATTCCTGCTAGAATGATTACCACCTCCCAAAACAAGGGCACAGAAACTTTTTAAAATGGTCTTTAAATCATTTGAGAAATAAATAATCAAGAGCCATATGAGTAAGGAGTATTCCAAAATATATGTTGACTATTAGAATAGAAAAATATTAGCAGCATTTTGTAACAGTGCCCTCCCTAAATTTTCCAGATGGAGAAACTGAAGTCCCTAGAGGGAAGCATAGGCTCGGTCACACAGCCAGGTCCCCTGCTCCCATGCCCACGTACCTCCCACAGTGACAGCTGCTGGAGACACTATTGACCCTGAACTTACCCACCTTTAAAACTGGACCATGGGATTATGACACGTTTTTTACAAAGCACAGACCATGAGAAGCCTGTACCAGAAATCAGAAGATGCTTTGTATTCATGTGCAACCTTGGACAAATACCTTATGCTCCCTAAGCCTGTTTCCCCACTGGTTACAAAGACTTAAAAAGGATACACCTGCCCTTTGTAATTCAAAAAGCATCACAAGGGGGTAGTGGGTGTGTTGTTGAATCATTTGAAAGTAGTGGTGTCAAACTCCCAGTGGAAATCCCATCACACACTTCTCAGGCCAAGGACTAAGGTGAGGTGAGGGAGGCAGGGGTCAGACACTCAGACAATGAATGAGGTCAGAGTGGGTAAGGACAGGCTGGAGGAACAGGCATGGGCTGGGCTCTGGAGTGAAGGGAGAGCAAGGTAAAGAACTCAGGTGCACCATGCACTGGATATTTCTGCAGTGATAGAAATGTCCTGTGTCCATGCTCTGCAATATCGTGGCCACTAGCCACACGTGGCTATCAAGCATTGGAAATGTAGCTAACAGAACTGTGGAACTGGTTTTTACATTTTATTTAATTTTACTCATTTAAGTTTAAATAACCACGTGTGGCCAGTATTGGACAGAGATCTTGACCAAAACCAACATTGGTTTGGAGCTATAAAAGGAAAATACATGTTAGCCCTTCTTACCTCCCTATAAAATGCTAATTAACATCATTGCGGCTAACCCGGATTCACAGCTTCTCAATTGCTTTATACATTTTATTTATTTTATTTTATTTTGATTTTAGAGAGAGCATGTGCGCAAGCAGGGGAGAGGCAGGAGGTGGGGGAGAGAGTCTCAAGCAGACTCCACGCTCAGTGCAGAGCCCAAAAGAGGGTCAATCTCATGACTGTGAGATGAAATCAAGGATCAGAAGCCCAACTAAGCCAGCCACCCAGGCACCCCGAATTGCTCTTATGAAATCAGTCCATTCAGAAATGAAGAGCCACAAGTGGCAAGGATTGGGGAGTGGGGTGAGAGTGAAGGATATGTTTATCCCTTCACACACTCTTTCTGCCCTCAGTCATAAATGCCTCGGTTTGGATGAAATTCCATAAAGTATCAAGAGGTTCTTAAAGAACTATGAGGAATCTTGGTTGATTCCTGACACTGTCTCTCGATAGACAGACAGACAGACAGATAGATGATAGATAGATAGATAGATAGATAGATAGATAGATAGATAGATAGATACAGGGGGCTGTATCTATACTGCCTCAGATACAGGGGGCTGAGGTGGGGGATACTCAGAAATGCCCAATATTAGTTAGGTGGAGGGAGGAATACAGCGACCTCCCGCACGTTTTTAACCTTTCATGTGCCAGCAATGACCTCTTTGGCAGGCTGCAGAACCCTCCAGAACCCTTCTGAGAAGAATGCATTTTTTTTTTAAGAAAAATGCATTTATAAAGGAAATTTGATTGAAGTATAATTAACCCCTTGGGAATGAGAAACTGCAGATTAAGAGCTTCTGAATTTCCCCAGAGTGACAGTCCCTTTGCTGTGCTCCCTTGTCCCCTCTCCTACTGGGCTGCCTGCTTTGCCAACGCAGGGCGAATCAGGACAAGACCAGTCAGGACTTGCCTTTTTCCCTGGAAGGTGTGACACTGGAAGACATAAGGAGTGCCTTCTGTGCCAGGGAGGGGTGTGGAATCACTGTAGACCAGGTCATAGTGAGACAGTAGAGGGACAATATTGCCCCGAGGCAGAATTTGGGTATTAAGGGTACATGATGGATGAAGGACTAACAGACTGGCTACTGGGTTTGCTCCCATGTTAAGCCTTCCTGACTCCCATATCACTCCTTTCTGCGGACAAAATACCATTTTGTACAATTAGACATGATATTAGCAACAGAAGAAAATAACAAGGCAAATTGAATACCACTTTTTTTAAGTTTATTTATTTATTTTGAGAGAGAGAGAGAAAGAGGATCCCAAGCAGGATCTGAGTTGTCAGCACAGAGCCCCACCAAAGGGGCTTGAACTCACGAACCATGAGATCACGACCTGCGCCAAAAACAAGAGTCAGATGCTTAACCAATTGAGCCACTTAGGCACCTCTGAAATACCACTCTTGATGCAAACAGCCTTTTAAAATTAACCACCCTGATCCATGCAATTAGACAAAACAATTAGGAACGCTGCTGTCAAGCACTGCCAGACCCACCGGTTGGGATGAAAGGCCCTAAAGGGGACTTGGGTGATGCTCTGGAGAGGCTACCTGTGTGGGGAGCATTGGAACAATGACCGCAGCAAGGTTAATTAATCAAACAGGGATAACAGATAAAAATTCACCTTGCGGCAGGAGCTCAGAGCCTTCAAGTGCAAAGGGTGCAAAAAATAAACAGGGCAATCAATTCTTATCTGGATCCTTACTTTTCTTCTTAATTTTTAAAAAATGTTTATTTTTGAGAGAGAGAGACAGAGTGTGAGTGGGGGAGGGACAGAGAGGGAAGGAGACACAGAATCCGAAGCAGGCTCCAACCTGTCAGCACAGAGCCCGACTTGGGGCTCGAACTTATGAATCATGAGATCATGACCTGAGCTAAAGTTAGATGCTTAACAGACTGAGCCACCCAGGTGCCCCTCTTGATCCCTATTTTTGATGACAGTAAAGTTGGAGGATCATGTTCTGACTGAGTTCAACTATGTGGTTGAAAAATGAGAGAAGGCAATGCTAACATTGTTTTCAGAAAGATCCCAGGATAGGGGTGCTTGGATGGCTCAGTCGGTTAAGCCTCCAACTTTTGATTATGGCTCAGGTCATGATCTTGCAATTCATGGATTGGAGCCTTTCAGCATGCTCTACACTGACAGTGTGGAGCCCGCTTGGGATTTTCTATCTCCCTTTCTCTCTTCCCCTCCCCCATTTGCGTTCTCTCTCTCTCTCTCTCAAAAATAAATAGTAAACATTAAAAAAAAAAAAAAAAGATTCCAGGATAACAAACTGGTAATATTATATCCTACAGGAATTTTTCCATTCATGGATTGTTCTTTTTCCTTTTGGATCCCCCACCATTTATAGAACACATACGTATGCCATAATATAACCTTCATGGATTCTGATAAAACTGGTCTTAAAAGCAAATTGATTTTTTTAAACATTCTAATACCACATCAGTTTAAAAGCTTCTTCAGACTTTGCTAAGCATGAAAGTTATTCAAATAGAATTTACATGAATATTGTAATGTATGTTTAGTAATGGTTGCAATGAAGCTGTTCTTGGCTGTGTCAGATACTGAAAACATACTTTTACATTAAATATCAATATTTTAGAGCTTTCTGCTGAAAATTTCAATGAGGTCTGTTTCTAAAAGGTATGATGGGTCAAATCCTCTTAGTAAAAGTAACACAATATGCCACCCTAGTTTGTACACAATTCAAGCTTTTAATAAGCCTCATAATATTACCCTTTCTGCAGAAATAAACAATTTAGATGCAGTGTGAGTAGCCACCAGAATCAAAAATAGACATGATCATATGGGCTCTCTGAGGCACGTGAGGAGGGTATTTTAGGTTTTCATTGTGTCCCTTCTATACTCTTGAATTGTATTTCTACATACATACTGAAGCTCTCACAACTCAAAATGATGGCTAACTATTCACCTTTTCAAATACACAGTTGAGCAAAAAAATAAAAGGCAGCAGTTTGAGACATAAAATTACCAAACTATTCCAAATTATTTTTATGTGAATGAAAATTCCCCCCTTTTTATAAATATTTTTAAATGTTATTTATTTTTGAGAGAGAGAGAAGAGCGGGGAAGGGGCAGAGAGAAAGGGAGACAGAGGATCTGAAGCAGGCTCTTTGCTGACAGCAGAGAGTCCAATGTGGGGCTCCAACTCATGAACCATAAGATATCATGACCTGAGCCAAAGTTGGACGCTTAACCAACTGAGCCATCCAGGTGCTCCCCAAATTCCTCCCTTTTACAGGACTTCAGAAAATTAAGGATAATTTTAACTAAAATCTACCCATCTTTTTAAAAATTGGACTATTGGTTTTTCATGATTTTAAACTCACTGTGTAACATACCCTTCACATATTATACCTAATTCTATCTAGATATTTAAGGAAATAGTAAATATTTAAGTTAAATATTAAATTTAAAAAATAAATTTAAATTTAAGGAAATTCACCCTTTTCTTTTAATGGGTACCCTTCTCCCCTCAGCCTCCGTCCCTAAGACCAGGAATCAGTCTCCAGCTTACGAAACAGAAAGCGATGTCCCCTCCTCCCTCTCCACCAGCTGCCCCACGGCTTCCTCTGGTCCTTCAGCCACACAGGTCTGATGTCATATTTTACTTCTTTCTCTCCAAGGAGCCCCATATTCATAACACCAACCCCACTTCCCCAGCCACTCCTGCCCCTTTACGTTTTTTGGCCTTTTTTTTTTTTTTTTACATGTAATCCACTGTTTAATAGGGATACCAAAGTTTAGTTTAATTTTTAAAAGTCATCATGACTTCAGACATTAAATTTTAATTTTAATTATAGGTAAAATAAACTAAGGATTTAAATACAAATGGAACCATTTACAGAAAGATGGCAGTTCTTCTAAATTATTTACTCATATTTAAGTAAAATTTAATTTAGCAAGATGTTTTCCACTCTAAATGTCTTTATGTAACTTTTCCATTGACTTTTTTTTTTTTAAATGTTTTATTTATTTCTAGGAGAGAGAGAGAGAGACAGCATGAGCAGGGGAGGGTCAGAGAGAGAGGGAGTCACAGACTGAAACAGGCTCCAGGCTCTGAGCTGGCAGTCAGCACAGAGCCCGACGCGGGGCTCGAACCCACAAACCGCGAGATCATGACCTAAGCGAAAGTCGGACGCTTAACCGACTAAGCCACCCAGGAGCCCCACTTTTCCATTGACTTTTAGGTGTATATGCAGGCTCATTATCACATGGGGAAAGTAGGCTATCAAAGACCATTATTTTATATGATCATCACTGAGACAAAGGAGACAAAGGAATACAGAATCCAAATCCTTATCATAATCTAAACTTTTATGTTGGAGTTTATTCATTTTCTAGGATCACTTTTATCAGGGATATATATTTTATGTATAAATTTTAGCACAATTTACTGTCAGTTCCAAATACTTTCCCAAAACAAACTATAATAAAGGGAAAAAAAGATCTCCAAGAAAATAATTATTGAAGAATATAGAATTATCAATATGGTGCTATTATCTTTATTGCTTCTTTTTCTGAAGGGTATTTTGGGTTAGAAAATATTTTGACTTTTTCTGATTATATTGGCCTTTAAATATATTTGTGAATCACAATCTGCTTTCTCAAAGAAGAGAAGGCTCACCTGACAACACCATACCTAGAATAGTGCCTATTTGTCATGAACACTTAATGCATAGTTGTTTCCCTTGATATTAACTTACTTTTACCATCAGTCTTATTATTTAAATGCTGAGTACTGGCTTTAAAGTCCCACTTCTACAATCAACTTTACTGAGATTAGCTCAAACTTTCTTTTGTCATGGTGAAGTGATTACTCAAAATCTCTACCTCTACTTTTTTTTTTTAAATCTCTGAAATGCTTTAATTGTATAGCGTGTGCACATACTTAGTAGACTTAATAAAAAGCATTTTAATGTAATATTTACTTACATGAATAATTCTATTGTGGTTACATAAGATAATGATCTTATTCTAGGTAAAGGCACACTGAAAAAAAAAAGCTTCAAGATGCAATTTACAACTTAGTTTCAAATACAGCCCAAGTGATAATGAGATACAATATTAATAAATCTGAGTCAATAAAGTATAGGTTTGTTTTTTTGTTTTGTTTTTTGTTCTTTTTATTTATTTATTTATTTATTTTACAAATAGTTTATTGTCAAGTTGATTTCCATATAACACCCAGTGCTCATCCCCAAAAGTGCCCTACTCCATGCCCATCTCCCCCCTTTTCCCCCCACCCATCAGTCCTCAGTTTGTTCTCAGCATTCAAGAGTCTCTCATGGTTTGCCTCTCTCCCTCTCCCTCACTATTTCCCCCCTTCTTCTCTCCCATGGTCCTCCATTAAGTTCCTCCTATACATGCAAACATATATTTGTCCTTCTCTGCCTGACTTATTTCGCTAAGCATAACACCCTCAAGATCCATCCATATTGCTACACATGGCCAGATTTCATTGTTTCTCATTGCCATGTAGTATTCCATTGTATAGACAAACCACATCTTCTTGATCCATTTGTCTGTTGATGGACACTTAAGCTCTTTCCATGTTTTGGCTTTTGTTGAGAGTGCTGCTATGAACATTGGGGTACATGTGTTCCTATGCATCAGCACTCCTATATCCCTTGGGTAACTTCCTAGCAGTGCTATTGCTGGGTCATACGGGAGTTTTGTTGTTAATTTTTCGTCTACCTCTACCTTTCTTGATCTGTAGAATGGGGGTAGAAGTGACCTAGTCCCCAGGAGCCCTGGTGCATTAAGTGTGATTATGCATATAGAGTCTTTAGAATGGCTCCAGTTAAATGACCACTCAATGAATGTCAGTCATATCACCTTATCAACTACCAGTAGGTTTTCTCGCCTTCAGTCCCCCCCACCCCCAGTCCTAAATGGCCAGTCCTAAATGGCTCTATAAATTGTTTCAAATAAATTATCATAAGTCCAAATTCACACATCTGGCTTTAAAAAGTTGAATGTCTCCTCACTATCCGTACAAGAAATATCCATACAATAATATACTAGTTTTTAAATTTTTTTTAATGTTTTATTTATTTCTGAGAGAGAGACAGCATGAGCAGGGGAGGGTCAAGAGAGAGGGAGACACAGAATCTGAAGCAGGCTCCAAGCTCTGAGCTGGCTGTCAGCACAAAGCCCGATGCAGGGCTCGAACCCACAAACCATGAGATCATAACCTGAGCTGAAGTCCGACGCTTCACTGACTGAGCCACCCAGGTGCCCCAAATAAAATACTAGCTTTTTTCCTTGGTTAGGAGGCCTTCCCCACTCTCCATCTGCTTCCCCACTGCTGGCCTCCACAGGCTTCTGCCTTAGCCAGAAAGTTTTCTCATCATCTCTTTCCTGCCCTGTTGCCCAATTTTTAAATTTTGTTTTGACTGATGCGGGGTTTGGTCCTTTTTGTCCATTCCAATCTTCAGCTAGTCTGGCCATGACTCGGCAGGATCTGGAGTCCCCCTCATGATAGGCACCCAGTCAATGTCTGCTGGTGCTCTTGAAACAAGAGGAGAAAATGCTGTAGGACCCACAAAGCATGGTGGAAATTGAAGGTGTTAATCAAAACGTTGCTTTTGGGCACCTGAAGGATTCAGATGCGTAAGCGTCCAACTCTTTTTTTTTTTAATATTTATTTATATTTGAGAGAGAGAGAGCACAAGCAGGGGAGGATTAGAGAGAAAGGGAGACAGAATCCAAAGCAAGCTCCAGGCTCCAAGCTGTTAGCACAGAGCCCAACGCAGAACTGGAACTCACGAACTGTGAGATCATGACCTGAGCTGAATTCAGACACTAACCAACTGAGCCACCCAGGTGCCCCAGTAAGTGTCCAACTCTTACTTAGGTCTTGATATCAAGGTCATGAGTTCAAGCCTCACACTGGGCTCCACAATGCGCTTGAAGCCTACTTAATAAAAAATGCTGTTTTACATAGATTATTCACCAACATCTTGATGAAAGCGGTCTGAAGTACAACAGTGGATCCAGGATTCTCACAGGTGATTGAGCTTTTCTCCCTGGCCTTTGTCACTGAGTGAATCTTAAATGTTTGGTTTGTGGGGTCTCTAGCTTAATATGAATCCTAGGAATAATGTGTGCTCAGCTCTCCTGGAGGAACTACTGGGGGAAGGGGAGGAGGAGGAACACTCTTTAAAAAGCTTTGGACCAACTTCATAAGCAACAGTTTCTAAGATAAAAATGCACACATTTTCCAGGCTCCTCCAATGTCAGTACCCAAGTGAATCCTAAAACTTCATAACTAGATTGTATCAGCCTTTGCATACCTTGATTTCTGGATTTAAGCCAGCTTTAACCAAAGAAAACACCAGTAGATTTCCTACTGTGCTTTCAAAAGTCAGGACTGAGGGGCACCTGGGTGACTCAGTCAGTTAAGCATCTGGCCTTAGCCTAGGTCATGATCTCCTGGTACATTAGTTCGAGCCCCGAGTCGGACTCTGTGCTGACAGCTCAGAGCCTGTATCCTGCTTAGCATTCTGTGTCTCCCTCTCTCTCTGTACCTCTCCACTTGTGCTCTTTCTCTCTCTCAAAAATAAACATTAAACATATTTTTTAAGTCAGGATTGGGGATATTCCCAATGTCTGTGAGAGGAATCTAAAATCATCTGCACATAGCTCCCACTACATTTGGCCACACAACCAGTGTGTGTTTGCTTTTCACCCAGTCAAACAATGACATTTCATCATCAAGGAGAACTAATTTTCTGGCATTTCAATCGGTAGCATCAATGAAAGTGGGAAGAGTCTGTTTTGGATAGTTCTATATTATAATTCTGCAGAGCACTTTTAAGGTTTTATGTCTTGCCAGGCCAATGAAACCTGTTGAAGCAACGATCTGTATCTGGAGATTTTGTTGAAAAGGACATTTTTAATTATTTTTTCTTTGACTTTGTGTTTTGAAATTATTTTAGACTTTCAGAAAGTTGCAAAAATAGCTAAGAGTTTCCATCTGCCCCATTCCACCCCCCCCACCTAGATTCCCCTGAGGTTAGCCTGTTACATAATCATAGAATGACCAGCAAAACCAAGAAATTAACACTGGAACAACAGTCCCAACTACAGACATTTGGATTTATCAGGTTTGCTCATTCAGACTGACTCCAGGATCCCACTTTCCATTTAGTTGGGCAGTTGCTCAGTCTTCTGTTGTCATTCATGACCTTGACAGTTTTATTTTTTTATCATTTTGTTGTATTTTAGTTTTATTTTTTTGCAGAGCACAAGTGGGGGAGGGATAGAGAGAGGGGAACAGAGGATCTGAAGGAGGCTTTGTGCTGACAGGATGACAGTACTGAGTCTGACGTGGAGCTCAAACTCATGAACTGTGAGAACATGACCTGAGCCAAAGTCAGATGCTTAACCCACTTAGCCACCCAGGTGCCCCTCATGACTTTGACACTTTTAGAGAGCACTGGTCAATTACCTTGTAAATGTCTCCATTCCAGTTGTCTGATATTTTCTCATGATATTGTAATTGTGCGTTTGGGGTAAGAATACCAGAGAAGTGGGGGTCCTCTCAGTGCATGATGTCAGGGGTACATGATGTTGATGTTTCTTATCACTGGTAATATTAACCCTCATCATTTGGATAAGGTGGTGTCCGCCTGGTTTTTCCACTGTAAGGTTAGTATTTTCCCCTTTGTCACTAACAAATATCTTAGACCATGCAGATATCCTATTTCTCTTTAAACTTTTGTCCTCTCTTGTTGGGATAAGCACTGGGTGTTGTATGTAAGCAATGAACCACCAGAATCTACCCCAAAAACCAAGAGCACACTTTACACACTGTATGTTAGCTAGTTTGACAATAAATTATATTTTAAAATAAAAATAAATAAATAAATAAACTTTTGTCCTCTGATTTTGGCATCCAGCAAGGGGATTATTGGGGTGACTTACCTTTCATAATTGTTACTGGGGTGACTTAGTGGAGATTTTGTATTTCCCTCATTCACAGGGACACTTTTGAATAGATATGCAGACTTCAAAACAAAGTTCATGTATTTGGGAATTTCTTCCCAGTACTAACTTCCAAAGATATTAAAAGCTATCTCTAGCGTCTGCTCTGGGTATCTATTCCCCTCCTCTTACTCCAATTGTGATTTCTCACAGTGGAAGTTTGGTCTCATTAAATCAAAGGTAACTTCAAAAATTAAATGCTACAAAAATGACATTATGAATGGGGTGTGGGGCATAGAAGGAAGCAGAAGTGTTGATACTAAGCAACTGATCCTAGGACCCTCACCTCTCCACCCCATTTTTATATGTTCTTAGGAAGCAGACACAATTTTTTTTAAAAAGTAAATTTAAAATGTGCTGGTTGGTAACAATAGAACTCCCCTATGACCCAGCAATAGCACTGCTAGGAAGTTACCCAAGGGATACAGAAATGCTGAGGCATAGGAACACATGTACCCCAATGTTCATAGCAGCACTCTCCACAATAGCTAAAACATGGAAAGAGCCTAAGTGTCCATCAACAGATGAATGGATCAAGAAGATGTGGTTTCTCTATACCATGGAATACTACATGGCAATGAGAAACCATGAAATCTGGCCATGTGTAGCAACCTGGATGGACCTTGAGGGTGTTATGCTGAGCGAAATAAGTCAGGCAGAGAAGGACAAATATCATATGTTTGCACGTATAGGAGGATTAGGAGGAACTTGACGGAGGAACAAGGGGGAGAAGAAGGGCGGAAATGGTGGGGGAAAGGGAGAGAGGCAAACCATGAGAGACTCTTGAATGCTGACAAAAACTGAGGACTGATGGATGTGGGGGGGAGAGGGGGATGGGCATGGAGGAGGGCACTTTGGGGATGAGCACTGAGTGTTATGTGGAAACTAATTTGACAATAAACTATTTGTAAAAAAAAAAATGTGCTGGTTGGTATTTCTTTTAGTGTTTATTAACTGGAAACTTCTTTCAAAGGATATAGCAGCTTGTCCTCAAAACAACTAAGAATGCACTACAGGTGGCCACAAACTTCTGCTTGTTTCCATGATAGCTCTGAATATTCATGTTCAAGTGGAATACTTTATTCTTTATTTGGTTTCAGAAACAAAACATGGTCAAGCGGTGAGAGTTGTTTGCCCAGAGATGTAAGGTAAAGCAATCTTCCACTCTAAAATGTAAAAGGCATTATAAGAAAGAACTTCTAACAAAGTCAAAGCTGTCCAAGACCTGAGTTACTCAAATTCCACAGGGAAAGTAAAGATGTCTGTGACTGTAGGAAGTAGACATTTGGAAACAAAGGAGATTGAGAAAAGGCTTGTTCAAAACATGATGTTCCAAGCTCAGTTGGGATCCAAAGTCTTGATTCTGAAGTAATCTTCTTGCTGTCACAATGATCCTTACCTGCCCGGGTGAGTTTCTTAACACCAAGGGGGAAGTGATGAGGTGCTGATTTAAACTCCAGCCTTGTGAAAGACTGTTTCTTTATTGTCTTTGTCATGAGAGGTGGTGAGGTCACAACGGGTCAAATTAGGTAACAACTGCTCATCACTCTTTAAAAGAAAATAAATTTTAATAATCATAGTTCACATTTGCTTACCATTTACTGTGGTCAGACACTGTTCTAAGTGCTTTGTATGAATGAAGTCATTTAATCTTTACAACATCCCTAGATGGTAGGTATCATGCAGTGCACTCATTTTATAGATGGGAAGACCACATCTTGGGAAGGTTTAAGCTACTTGCCTGAAATTGCACAGTAAGAGGCAGACCTGGGATTCAAGCCCATACTATCTGGAATCAGTGCTGGTACCTTAAATTCCAGCTCTTCTGGCTACAAAATAAGTGGCTCACAGGTGGTATCATATAAAAGGGAAATAAAGAATGAAATCTGGTCATTTGTAGCAACATGGATGGAGCTTGAGGGTGTTATGCTGAGCAAAATAAGTCAGGCAGAGAAGGACAGACACCATATGTTTGCACATATAGGTGGATTAGGAGGAAGCTAACAGAAGACCATGAGGGAGAAGAAGGGGAAAAATAGTTGGGGAGAGGGATGGAGGCAAACCATGAGACACTCTTGAATGCTGAGAACAAACTGAGGGCTGATGGGGATGGGGGAGAGAGGAAGGGGGATGATGGGCATGGAGGAGGGCACTTGTTGGGATGAGCACTGGGTATTATATGGAAACCAACTTGACAATAAACTATTTAAGAAAAATAAATAAATAAAAATACTGTTACATAGAAAAAAATAAAAATAAAAGGGAAATGGCATCTTTCATAATGTGAGATGTCAGAGTGGATGCTTGGGGAAAAAGCACCACTAGCACCATCTATGACTCAAGAGTCCAATCTTAGGTGTTACAATTATATCTCATAAGCATTATACATGCCTATCAGACAGCTCCTCTGGGCCACGCTGAAGGCATGAAGGAAAGATGCACTTTCATACTTGGTGCAGGCTTATCTGAAACATAGCTCCACCCCCACCTTCCACCAGGAAGGGGCATGGGATCAGACAAGATGGATTTGTCATCAGCACTCTGTATTCCAGCTAGCTCCAGACAAAGCCAATATCAGGTAACATGATGGCTCTTTTATTTATTTATTTATTTATTTATTTATTTATTTATTTAAATGTTTATTTATTTTTGAGAGAGAGACACAGAGAGTGAGCAGAGAAGGGGCAGAGAGAGAGGGAGACACAGAATCAGAGGTAGGCTCCAGACTCTGAGCTGTTGGCACAGAGCCTGACACAGGGCTCAAACTCATAAACCAGAGATCATGACCTAAGCCAAATTAAGACCCTCAACCAACTGAGTCACCCAGGTGCCCCAAAATGATGGCTCTTTTAATGAAAGTAAACCCCAAAGCAGGCAAAAGGTCTTGAGTAATTATAAACAAGAATAGGTCAAAGCAATGCTACTACAAGGAATATGTATTCTTTTTTAAATTTTTTAAAATTTATTTATTTATTTTGAGAGAGACAGAGCACAAGTTGAGGAGGGGCAAAGAGAGAATCCCAAGCAGGCTCCACACTGTCAGAATGGAGCCCAACATGGGACTCGAACTTAGGAACCGTGAGATAATGATCTGAGCCGAAATGAAGAGTTGAGTGCTTAACCAACTGAGCCATGCAGGTGTCCCAAGAACATGTATTCTTTACATAAAACTGGAGTCTTTGGAAGAAAATGAACAGCCCCAGATGCGAGTAGGTATGTTTTCTCATAGGTGAAATCAGGGGGGAGCAGAGCTGCAGCCCCAGTGTGGAGGAGCGGAAATGGGAAGGGCAGTGTCCACTGCATGTCCCTAGTACCATGGGACCACTGCCTGGGGCCCCCTCACTCTCAGGAGCAGCAGAGCCCCAGGCAAGGAAAACTCCACCAACAACCTACTACTGAAGGAGCTGCTAGAGTTTGAAAGAAAGAAGGAATTGAAGTCTAAGGGCGTAAACATCCTAACTGGAGAGGGGAGACTAGACAGCAGTTAAAGGAGGAAAAGGAGCATGTGAGGAGAGAGTTGCCCTGCCCTACCTTCCAAAGGGCCATATCAATATCACCTATATTTGCATTCATATTTCTTACAAAGTTTTATTTCCCCCAGAGTAGCGGCTTTCTGCGTGTAAGGGAAAAGCCAGTATCATTGAATTAAGTCATATTATATACAGAACATTCCACCACAGAGAGATGCCAGCTCTGTGCAAGAACCTGTCCCTGGCCTGATCATATGCCACACCCGCAGCTCTTTCTGCTTTTCATGGGCTTCTTTTCATTATCTACATTAACCCCAATTTCTTTACACTGTCTTTCACATGCACAGGGTCACCAGTAGCTTTTGGGTTTGGGTTTGGAGGAGTGGGTTAGGGCAATCCAGTGACATTCTTTGTATGTGTGATCAATTTCTAGTTCAAGTGTTCTGGTCACCTATTCCTAGCATAACAAATCAGCCCAAAACTTAGTGGCACAAAAGACTGATCCTGCTCACAGTTTTTGAAGGTGAGGATTCAGACAGGGATCAGTACAGACAACTCATCTTTGCTCCTCAATGTCTGGAGCCGCAGCTGGTCCAAACTGGGATTGGAGCCAGTGGTGCTGGAGGACCTCTTCCAAGAGGGCTTCCATTGTTGATGGCTGTGAAGTCCGCTGTAGCACTAAGTCTGCAGGAGCACTTTGTAGATGGTCTCAAGGGCTCTTCCCTCTGGCTGCTTCTAAGATATTCTCTTGGTTGTTGGGATTTTGCAGGTCCACTACAATGTGTTTACGTGTGTTTTCTCTTCTATTTATCTCAGTAGACAAAGGTCACATTTTCTGTAGCTGTAAGTAAATATCTCTTGTCACTAGAAAGTTCTCAGGCACGATCTTCAGATACTGCCTCTAATTATCTCTTGTCTTTTTTGGACTTCTCATTAGATGTCTATTTTACCTACTCATTTTATCCTTCATGTCTCCTTTTCTCTTGTTCATAGTTTCTGTTTGTCTTTCTCTGCTAAATTTTGGGAAATTTCTTCAGCTCTATCTTATACTTTACTAAATTTTAATTAATTGTAAATTTGAGTTTAGCTCCTCCAATCAGTCTCCAGCGTTTTTTTTTCCCAACAAGTACATTTTTTATTTCTTTTTTTTAAATTAATTTTTAAAATTTATTTCTGAGAGAGAGAGAGAGCAAGTGAGCAGGGGAGGGTCAGAGAGAGAGGGAGACACAGAATCTGAAGCAGGCTCCAGGCTCTGAGCTAG
>NW_024081730.1:169268-232333 GCF_003009895.1 Hyaena hyaena
TGAGGAACCTCCACACTGTTTTCCAGAGGGGCTGTACCAGTTTACTTTCCCACCAGCAGTGTAGGAGGGTGCCCGTTTCTCCACATCCTCGCCAGCATCTAGAGTTCTCTGATTTGCTCATTTTAGACACTCTGACTGGCGTGAGGTGGAATCTCAGTGTCGTTTTTATTTGTATTTCCCTGATGAGGAGGGAAGCTGAGCATCGTTTCATGTGTCTGTTGGCCATCTGGATGTCCTCTTTGGAGAAGTATCTGTTCATACCTTCTGCCCGTTTCTTCACTGGTTTGTTTGTTTTTCGGGTGTGGAGTTTGGTGAGTTCCTTATAGATTTTGGATATTAACCCTTTACCTGATATGTCATTTGGAACTATCTTTTCCCATTCAGTTGGTTGCCTATTAGTTTTATGGATTGTTTCCTTTGCGGTGCAGAAGCTTTTAATCTTGATGAGATACCAACAGTTTATTTTCGCTCTTGATTCTTTTGCTTTTGGGGATGTGTCAAGTAAGAGGTTGCTGCGGTGGAGGTCAAAGAGGTTGTTTCCTGCTTTTTCCTCTAGGGTGTTGATGGTTTCCTGTCTCATGTTCAGGTCCTTTATCCATTTTGAGTTTATTTTTGTGCATGGTGTGAGATATTGATCTAGTTTCATTCTTCTGCATGTTGCTGTCTAGTTCTCCCAGCACCATCTATTAAACAGGCTGTCTTTTTTCCATTGGATACTCTTTCCTGCTTTGTCAAAGATTAGTTGACTGTACACTTTTGGGTCCACTTCTGAGTTCTCAATTCTGTTCCATTGGTCAATGTGTCTGTTTTTGTGCCAATACCATACTGTCTTGATGATGACAGCTTTGTAGCAGAGGCTAAAGTCTGGGATGGTGATACCTCCCGTTCGGTTTTATTCTTTAGTATTACTTTGGCTATTCGGGGTCTTTTGTGGTTCCATACAAATTTTAGGATAGTTTGTTCTAGTTTTGAGAAGAATGCTGGTGCAATTTTGATTGGGATTGCATTGAATGCGTAGGTTGCTTTAGGGTATAATGACATTTTAACTATATTTATTCTTCCAATCCATGAGCATGGAATGTTTTTCCATTCCTTTGTGTCTTCTTCAATATCCTTCATAATTTTTCTATAGTTTTCATCATACAGATCGCTTGTGTCCTTGGTTAGGTTTATTCCTAGGTACTTTATGGTTTTTTGTGCAATTGAGAATGGGATCAGTTTCTTGATTTCTCTTTCTGTTGCTTCATTGTTGGTGTATAAAAATGCAACTGATTTCTGTACGTTGATTTTGTACCCTGCAACTTTGCTGAATTCTTGGATCCGTTCTAGTAGGCTTCTGGTGGAGTCTGTTGGGTTTTCTATGCAGAGTATCATGTCATCTGTGAAAAGTGAGTTTGACTTCTTCTTTGTTGATTTTGAGGCCTTTGATTTCCTTTTGTTGTCTGATGGCTGATGCTAGAACTTCCAGCACTATGTTAACAACAGTGGTGAGAGTGGACATCCCTGTCGTGTTCCTGATCTCAGAGGGAAAGCTCTCAGTTTTTCGCCATTGAGGATGATGTTAGCTGAGTGTTTCTCATAGATGGATTTTATGATGTTTAAGTAAGTTCCTTCTATCCCGACTTTCTCGAGGGTCTTTATTAAGAAGGATGTTCTATTTTTTCAAATGCTTTTTCTGCATCTATTGACAGGATCATATGGTTTTTATCTTTTCTTTTATTGATATGATGGATCACATTGATTGATTTGCGAATGTTGAACCAGCCCTGTAACCCAGGAATGAATCCCACTTGATCTTGGTGGATGATTCTTTTGATATGCTGCTGGATTCGATTTGCAAGGATCTTGTTGAGAATTTTTGCATCCGTATTCATCAAGGATATTGGCCTATAGTTCTCTTTTTTTGCTGGATCTCTGTCTGGCTTGGGAATCAGAGTGATGCTGGCTTCATAAAATGAGTCCGGGAGTTTTCCTTCGACTTCTATTTTTTGGAATAGCTTGAGAAGAATTGGGATTAATTCTGTTTTAAATGTCTGGTAGAATTCCCCAGGGAAACCATCAGGTCCAGGGCTCTTATTTGTTGGGAGATTTTTGATCACTGATTCGATTTCTTCACTCGTTATGGGTCTGTTCAGGTTTTCTATTTCTTCCCGTGTGAATTTTGGTAGTGAGTGTGTGTTTAGGAATTTGTCCATTTCTTCTAAGTTGTCCAATTTGTTGGCATATAATTTTTCATAGTATTCCCTGATAATTGCTTGTATTTCTGAGGGGTTGGTTGTAATAAGTCCATTTTCATTCATAATTTTGTCTATTTGGGTGCTCTCTCTTTTCTTTTTGATAAGCCTGGCTAGAGGTTTGTCAATTTTGTTTACTTTTTCAAAAAACCAACTCTTGGTTTCATTGATCTGTTCAATTGTTTCTTTGGTCTCTATGTTGTTTATTTCTGCTCTGATTTTTACTATTTCTCTTCTTCTACTGGGTTTAGGGCATTCTTGTTGCTCTGCCTCTAGTTCCTTTAGATGAGCTGTTAGATTTTGCATTTGCGCTTTTTCTAATTTCTTGAAATAGGCCTGGAGTGCAATGGACTTTCCTCTTAGGACTGCCTTTGCTGCATCCCATAGATTTTGGATTGTTGTGTTTTCATTTTCATTTGTTTCCATATATTTTTTGAATGTTTTATTTATTTTTAGGAGAGAGAGAGAGACAGACAGACAGCGTGAGCAGGGGAGGGCCAGAGAGAGAGAGAATCACAGAATGAAACAGGCTCCAGGCTCTGAGCTGGCGGTCAGCACAGAGCCCGACGCAGGGCTCGAACCCACGAACCGCGAGATCATGACCTAAGCGAAAGTCGGTCGCTTAACCGACTAAGCCACCCAGGCGCCCCTGTTTCCATATATTTTTAAGTTTCTTCTCTAATTGCCTCATTGGCCCATTCATTCTTTAGTAGGGTGTTCTTTAACCTCCATGTTTTTGGAGGTTTTCCAGACTTCTTCCTGTGATTGATTTCAAGGTTCAAAGCATTATGATCTGAAAGTGTGCATGATCTTAATTCTTTTATATTTATTGAGGGCTGCTTTATGTCCCAGTATGTGATCTGTCTGGGAGAATGTGCCATGCGCACTTGAGAAGAAAGTGAATTCTTTGGCCTCAGGATGCAGAGTCCTAAATATATCTGTCAGAACCATCTGGTCCATTGTGTCATTCAAGTCCATTGTTTCTTTAGTGATTTTCTGTCTGGTTGATCTATCCATTGCTGTAAGCGGAGTATTAAAGTCCCCTGCTATTAGCACATTCTTATCTATAAGCTTGTTTCTGTTTGTGATTAATTGTTTTAAATATTTAGGTGCTCCCATATTCAGTTCATAGACATTTATGATTGTTAGTTCTTCCTGATGGATGGACCCTGTAATTATTATGTAGTGCCCTTCTTCATCTCTTGTGATTGTCTTTAATTTAAAGTCCAGTTTGTCTGATATAAGTATAGCTACTCCAGCTTTCTTTTGACTTCCCGTAGCATGATAGGTATTTCTCCATCCCCTTACTTTTAATCTGAAGGTATCCTACAATCTAAAATGCGTTTCTTGTAGATAGCAAATAGATGGATTTTGTTTTTTTATCCATTCTGCTACCCTATGTCTTTTAATTGGAGCATTCAGCCCATTTACATTCAGTGTTATTACTGAAAAATGTGGGTTTAGAGTCATTTTGTCTTTTGTGGGGTTCATGCTTGTGGTGGTGTCTCTGGTGTGTTCGTTCCTTGAAATACTTCCCTCAGAGAGTCCCCCTCAGGATTTCTTGTAGGGCTGACTTAGTGGTGACAAATTCTTTCAATTTCTGTTTATTTGGAAAGACTTTTATCTCTCCTTCTATTTTGAATGACAGGCTTGCTGGATAGAGGATTCTTGGCTGCATATTTTTTCTGTTAATCACATTGAAGATCTCCTGCCATTCCTTTCTGGCCTGCCACGTTTCAGTAGATAGGTCTGTCACCACTCTGATGGGTTTCCCTTTGTATGTTAGGGCTCTTTTCTCCCTAGCTGCTCTTTTTGTCCTTATATTTTGCCATTTTCACTATGATATGTCATGCAGAAAATTGATTCAAATTATGTCTGAGGGGAGTTCTCTGGGCCTCTTGTATTTCCACATTTACTTCCTTCCCCAGGTTGGGGAAGTTCTCAGCTATAACTTGTTCCAGGACTCCTTCAGCACCTTTCCCTCTCTCTTCCTCTTCTGGGATTCCTATGATACAGATATTGTTGAGTTTGACTGTATCACTGAGCTCTCGAACTCTTCTTTCATGTTCCTGGATCAGTTTGTCTCTTTTCTTGTCAGCTTCTTGTTTTTCTATAATGGTGTCTTCTAAATCACATATTCTCTTTTCTGCCTCTTCAATCCGTGCATTGGACACCTCCAGTTTATTATGTTTTTCATTTATCACTTTTTTTAATTCATCATGCCTATTTTTGTTCTCCATGTTGGTAGCCATAGTTTCTTTAAGGCTTTTTGCAAGCCCAGGGATTAATTTTATGATTATTGTTCTAAAATCTTGTTCAGTTATGCTGCTTATATCTGTTTTGAGCAGTTCATTAGATGTCAATTCTTCTTAGAGTTTCATTGGAGGAGAGCTCTTTAGTTTCATCATTTTGGTTAGCTTTCAATCTCATGTTAGTTTTAAAGACTTGTTATGTACTCTGCACCTGTGAGCGCTGCTGTACCGAAGAAGATCTTTGACTGTCCAGGGCCTATCCTTTCAGAAAGTGTTCTTTAAATAGTATCTCTTGGTCTTGTTGAGAACTTGGTTATTTTATATTCCTACTTGTAGTGATATTTGGGACTCTCCACTATGTGTACTTTGGCTTGTTTCTTGAGGTAGCCCTGGAGAAGAAAACATACAGACAAACACACAGGGAACAGAGGGACACAAACGTACAAACAAATCCAACAATCACGCTAACCAAGAGGGAAAACTAAAAAGTATTGAGAAAAGACGGAGGAGGGGAAGCGAATGATAGAACATAAAAATACATTAAAAAGTCAAAAAGAAGAAAAAATAAGGAAGAATGAAGAATACCAATAGACAAAGATCGGTAAAGCATATAACCAGATTTCCCAGCTACAATTAAATAGCCAGGTGTACGCAGTGCTTGTTGAAGAGCTAGAGAAAAAGAGATGATAGGGCAGAGATGAGGCAAAATTGGAGATAGAATGAACAGGCAGAAAGGATAAGAAGCTTTTTTCAAAGAGCTAAAGGGTGGAATATGGTTGGAGAGGTGAGAGAAAGATGGTGGTGTTATCTAGAGAAACTATCTAGTCTGATTACTGAGAGGCTTTGTTATACCGCCATTAACAGTTCCGCTGGTCGCTGCTTCATGGTTGCCAGGGGTTGAGTGGAGGGTGGGGGAAGTGCCGCAGTCTCAGATCCACCGGGGTCAAGCAGCAATACAACCGGAGTGCGTCTGAGGATCGTAGCAACTTCAGGTCCACAGAGTCCAAGTCGCCTCACCCCGCCGCAACCACTTTACCAGCCACAGCTGCTTCAGGAGGCAACTTTTCACTCACGCAGCCGCCGCTTCACCACCCGCCGGCGCCGCTTCACCAGGTCTATGCCACCGCCGCTTTAGTGAGCCAATGTCGCGCGTGCCACTGCCGCTTCACCCGGCGCGGGGACCGCCTCCGCAGGCGTTGCTGCTGGTTCACCAGGCCACCACCGCCACGGATGGTGACCTGCGCACGGCAGTTCAGTGTTTCCTGGCGCCTTCTGGGACCTGGGCACCTAGTTTAAAGTCAGCACACCAGCCAGAGCTAAAAAACACTGTCTTTCCAAGCTGAGGTTTTTTCTCTTCTCCAGGGATGGTTCTATGAGCATTCTCCTCTTTTCTTTCCTTTCCCCTGGACTCGCTGCAGCTCGCCATCACTCGCCGGTTTATCACTCGCCGCAGCTGCATGCAAGCAGGTTCCCTCCCCTCCCTCCGTGTCTGTGGTCCTGTCCCGCTTTTATCTTCCCCAGTTTGCACTCACGCACTTATGAGGTTTCCTTCCCAATGTACTCTGTCTCTTTCTCTTCCCAAATTCCTGTGGCTCAGTGGCCTACAACTTCAGGCCTTCTCTGTTTGAGAGATGAGTGTAGGAGAAATGTACGGTGCTTCCTACTTCTCCGCCATCTTGCCTCTCCTCTCCAGGTTTCTTCCCATATCCCAACTCCTCGTCTCAACACACACATACATACCCTTTAACCTTGGAAATGCTGATGATGGTTTTTGTGTATATGAGTTCCTGGCTTGTTCTCCACTCTGGTTTCGACTCGTTGTTGCTTTGCTTTCCACCTCCACTGGAAATTTCCCTTGCATGTTATAAACCCAGCAAAGATCTCATTGATCATAGGAGAAAGGCTTCTCAGGGAGTTTGGTCAACCATATTGCTCAGAGTGGAGATGATTCTTATGTTGCTGGTATCTCTGGTTCACACATTGGGTAACACCGTAGAATACCATATAGGGAGTGTGGGTATTCGCATATACTGTTGTTCAGCAAATATTCACTCTCTCATCCTTCCCAACAGAAGTTTCTTCCCTTTTCTGATGTTAGACTTGGCTATATGATTTTTATATTGTTTTTGGCCAATGGGATGTGGGAAGAAATGATAGTGTCCCAGTTCTAAGCAGACATTTTAAAAGATATTGGAATTTTCTGCCAGTACTTTTAAACTCCTACCTGTTACCATTAGAGGGATCCAAGATGGCCATTTTTCCTCCATTCGGGGTCCCAGAATGAGAGACACACAAAGTAGTGTTAAACCTCATAACCTAGGTAAGAGCCATTGAACCACAGATCTAGAGCAAGGAAAATAAATATTTGTTGTTGTGAGCCTCTGAAATCTGGAGATAATTTGTTAAGTTACATTATCATAGAGAAGATGAATAACACAACATTCATGTGTGTTTGAAATAACATTGTCCTTTGTATGGATGTAGGGTGAGGTTGGGTGGGGTCATGAATAACTTTTAGAATCCCAGGTAGAAGGTGATATTTGTTCATGGTGAGGCCACTTCTGTTCCAGGTGGGACAATTTCAGTAAGCCCCTTCTAATCAAGCTAATGTGAGGCAGGAAAATACTTATTTCACTGTTTTTAGCGACACTTTTCAGATTGAGATATTAATTTTGTTTAATGCTAACAAGCATCGTATTTATTAAAACAGAGATTGTCTCCACTGAGGCCATGAAGACTGACATTGGGTCTTTTGTTCCATGAGATTTGGGAAGATGGACACAGAGAAGGAAGACAAAGTGGAGGGGATCCTGGTTTCAGGGGATGAGTATGGGGGTCATCAGAGCTATGCCCAGAGGGAATTCAGTGTGAAGGATCATGGCCCTTGGACCATAGTAATAGTATTAGCTAATAGTCCTTTTCAAGTCTTCCTTTTCTGTGTTGTAGTTTCCTATATTTCCTTCACAAAAATTTGCAAACATTTTAAGTTTAATTGTGTCAACCTCATTTTATGTTGCTTTGGTATTGCTTTGGGTCCACCCTTTAGGATAAAGCATCCCTGGCAGAAATGCTGAGTGATGGAAAAACAACAGTAAGATGGATATAGCAGGCAGTTGCTGAAGCTCCATGTAGGCAACACCAAGTGATCACCAAGATGCATTTGTAGAATTTGACAGCATCCCTAGGAATTCTTAGGAAGACAAAGAAAAAGGACCAGTGAAAGACAAGGACCCTTCAGCAGATCCTGAAGATGGGATCTTGGACACTTCTAGTCAGTATTAAAGTCTCTTGAAGTCAATGAAGACAAACTGATGCTTGCTTATTTATCTTTTCATGTATTTAAAGCTTAATATTCACTAAAAAAAAGACACGTATGATAAGTATATGGCTTGATAAATTTCTGCAAAGTGAACAAACTCATGAAACTAGCAGCCAGCTCAAAAAAGAGAATATCCCCAACACTCCCTGAAGCCCCTAGCCTTCTCCCAGCCACTAACGCATCCAAGAGTAATTGCAATCCTGACCTGTAACAGCAAAGATTAGTTTTCTTGTTTTTGTACTTCATATAAATAGAACTACACAGCATGTGTTTTCTTGTTTCCAGCTTCTTCCATTCAAGAGTGTGATAGTGAACTCATCTGTATAGTTGCACATAATTGTGGCTCATGAATTCTCATTGTTGTATAGCACGATTTACTGATTTATTGTATTGTAGATGAGCATTTGTGTTGTTTCCAGTTTAGGGCTATTTATGAAGGTTGTTTTTATGGACATTCTAGTCTATGTATTTTGTTGAACAGATGTATACATTTCAGTTGGGCATATATACGTAGAAGTAGAATTGTTAGGTTTGCTTATTTAAAAAAATATCACGTATTTACAAAAAGAATTTAGAATGGATTAAAATAAAAATAAGCCACAGATACAATAAAATAGACAAGTATTCAAAATTACAGGTCGTGAATTAAGAGAGTGTGGTTTTATACATGCCAACTCAAAATTAACTATTGTCCCCTAACATGGTCCATCTTATTTACCTTCTTTTTGTCAAAGAACTGAAACAATTCACCCTATCTTTTGATGGTGAATTAAAATTTACCTCTGACTTGCCATACTACTTTAAGTGCAATTTCACTTCTACTTATAGTAGGGGGGCAAGCAGTATATTATATATAGGCATATATATGTGTCTATATATACTATGAGGTGGTTTATATTTATGCCAAATAAATTATCACACAGTAAACATAGACCAACTTCAACATATTTTATTTTGAAAAAGAATACAGCAATAGGTCTATATTTGCTTTAAGAGTATTGTATCAATGTCCATTTCCTGGTTTTGTCAGTGTGCAGTGGTCATGTAAGATAACTATTTTTGCAACTTCTTGTGTATTAATATGTTTACAAATAAAAAGGTTGAAATTAAAAACTAGTAGTAAATTTTTTCATTACCCATAGTTCTCTATTTACCAGAAATATCTTAGTGTTGCATATTTCCTTCTACTTTTATCCCTATGAAATATATGCAATTTTACAGTCCACTCTTTTCCATCACCCAACACACTGAAAAGATTACCTCAGGTTTTCATGCCAATCTTTTCTTTCTTTCTTTCTTTCTTTCTTTCTTTCTTTCTTTCTTTCTTTCTTTCTTTCTTTCTTTCTTTCTTTTTTTTTTTTGACTGTCTCCTCACCTTTATTATTTTTTTTTAACAAATAGTTTATTGTCAAATTAGTTTCCACATAACACCTAGTGCTCATCCCCACAAGTGCCCTCCTCCATGCCCATCCCCCCTCCCCCCCACATCCATCAGTCCTCAGTTTTTGTCAGCATTCAAGAGTCTCTCATGGTTTGCCTCTCTCCCTTTCCCCCACCATTTCCCCCCTTCTTCTCCCCCTTGTTCCTCAGTTAAGGTCCTCCTGATCCTCCTATACGTGCAAACATATGATATTTGTCCTTCTCTGCCTGACTTATTTCACTCAGCATAACACCCTCAAGGTCCATCCATGTTGCTACACATGGCCAGATTTCATTGTTTCTCATTGCCATGTAGTATTCCATGGTATAGAGAAACCACATCTTCTTGATCCATTCATCTGTTGATGGACACTTAGGCTCTTTCCATGTTTTAGCTATTGTGGAGAGTGCTGCTATGAACATTGGGGTACATGTGTTCCTATGCCTCAGCATTTCTGTATCCCTTGGGTAACTTCCTAGCAGTGCTATTGCTGGGTCATAGGGAAGTTCTATTGTTAGTTTCCTGAGGAACCTCCACACTGATTTCCAGAGGGGCTGCACCAGTTTACATTCCCACCAACAGTGTAGGAGGGTGCCCGTTTCTCCACATCCTCGCCAGCATCTAGAGTCCTCTGATTTGCTCATTTTAGCCACTCTGACTGGCGTGAGGTGGTATCTCAGTGTGGTTTTCATTTGTATTTCCCTGATGAGGAGGGGTTCTGAGCATCGTTTCATGTGTGTGTTGCATGCCAATCTTTTCTAATGGCTACTCCAAGTTTAGTTAATCATGGCTATTGAATGTTTAAGTTGCTTCCAATTTTTAGGTCAAGGTAAACCAGAACCACTCTATACTTCACACAAGATTCACTGGAGAGAAGAAGGTAGAATGAGCCTGAGGTCCCCAACGTGTCTCTGTGGGAGCCACCTCCTTAGCCTTAGCTCTACAGAGAGGATAAGGTGCATTAGCTGAGCCACCTGGCCTGCAAAACAGCCATCCTGTTCTTGGCAGGCAAATCCATTGGAAATTTTAATGCAACAATTCTTAAAATTTGTATTCTGAGAACTGTTCTTTGTGTTAAAAGCTTCCTTGTCCACTAAAGACTGAGAGTTTAATAGTTCACATAGATAATACTTCTCAAATCAGCAATGAACCATATCTCCTAGCCCATCAGCTCCACTCAATTCTAGACATTATTCCTCTGTAAGAACCTCTGCACCATCACCCTTCTTCTAAATGCACCACACATGTGAGATATGCAGTGTTGTCTGTGGCAGCAGTGCTGCTAAGAACAGAGTGTCCAACAACAGGACCCCAATCAGGTGAGTCATGACAGATCCTTAAAATGGAGTATTATAGCTGTTTAAAAAGAATGAGGAGGCTCCCTTTGAATTAATGTAGAAAAATCTGTAAGATATATTATGAAGTGTAAAAATGGAAGTTGAAATACTCCAGTATGCTACTATAATAAGGAATAAATGGTCATATTTGTGTAAATTTACATAAAACATCCAAATGAGACACTGATAGTCATCGTCTGTGGGGAGGAGAACATAAAGACGGGGAGAAAAGAATAAGAGTGGAGAATATTCACTAAATATCCTTTTTAGCACATTATCCCTTTTGATTTATAAGGTAACTGATATTTTCTATTAAGAAAACAAAGTCTCAAATTTATCAAGTAAGATTACATTTCACACAAATAATTATCTTTCTAGGCAGTTTGCTACTTGTGTTTTTGCCATATTCACAACACAAAATAATGAGGGACAAGAGGAACCACAGCTGTCACTCTCTCGCTGGGGTACATCAGAAGAAAGAGGTATACACACCTGAGAGCTCATACCTACGCCTTCCATATCCTTGCCCACCTTGAGAAAAATTAAAGTGTTAGTGGTCAACAAGACCCTTCACCATGGATTTACACATACAGTAACATCCTGTTTAGAAATATTCTCCCACGGAATGTAAACTGGTTCGACCCCTCTGGAAAACAGTGTGGAGGTTCCTCAAAAAGTTAACAATAGAACTCCCCTATGACCCAGCAATAGCACTGCTAAGAATTTACCCAAAGAATACAGGAGTGCTGATGGATAGGGGCACATGTTCCCCAATGTTCATAGCAGCACTCTCAACAATAGCCAAAACATGGAAAGAGCCTAAGTGTCCATCAGCTGACGAATGGATCAAGAAGATGTGGTTCATCTATACAATGGGATACTACATGGCAATGAGAAAGAATGAAATCTGGCCATGTGTAGCAACATGGATGGTGAAGGGATATTTAGANTGGCAATGAGAAAGAATGAAATCTGGCCATGTGTAGCAACATGGATGGACCTTGAGGGTGTTATGCTGAGCGAAATGAGTCAGGCAGAGAAGGACAGATACCATATGTTTGCACATATAGGTGGATTAGGAGGAAGCTAATGGAGGAACATGAGGGAGAAGAAAGGAAAAATAGTTGGGGAGAGGGAGGGAGGCAAAACTCTTGAATGCTGAGAACTGAGGGCTGATGGGGGTGGATAAGAGGGGAAGGGGTGTGATGGGCATGGAGGAGGGCACTTGTGGGGACGAGCACTGGGTATTATATGGAAACCAACTTGACAATAAACTATTAAAAAAAAATATTCTCCCACAGAGGTGCCTGGGTGGCTCAAGTTTGTTAAGCTTCCGACTCTTGCTTTCAGCTCAGGTCATGATCTCACAGTTCATGAGTTTGAGCCCTGCACTGGACTCTGTGCTAACAGTGTGGAGCCTGCTTGGGATTCTCTCTCTCCCTCTCTTTACCCTCTTCTCTTGCTTGTTCTCTATGTCTCTCAAAATAAATAAACTTCAAAGCATTTTTAAAAAAAGAAATATTCTCCAACATTTTCATTAAATCATTGATAAAACAAAAAAATTCTAGGACCAAATATAGTAAATTTCATCACACTTTTTTAAAATATGGGGGAAATGGTGAACTATGAAAACATCTAGAATGAAAGTTTTAATCCTTGGAATGGATCTGAAGTGATGGTTAGTTGGGTGGATGTCATGGAGAAATGAATGGTGTGACCCCTTGGAGGGTTTTCTGGTAGTAAGAGAGGAAAAGAAAGCTAGTGGGAAAGCCACTCAAAAGTGATGCAAGGGGCAGGTGACATATCCACACACACTGCTCAATCCCATGCAGATACAAGGTGGAGATCCTATGGTGAGAGCAAACACCAATAACTAAGAACCACTGCAGCACAATTGCACATGCAAGTTGAGAATGAAACACTTTCCTTCCTCTTGAGGATCTGAGCAATCCGTACGTAGTGAGGCTGGCACTGGCAGGGCTTCAGGTCAATGCTCCTGGATAAGGTAAGGGTGTTCAGAGAAAACATGGACTTTTTAAAATTTAATTATTTTTTAGTTTACATTCAATTTAGTTAGCATATAGTGCAATATTGATTTCAGGAGTAGATTCCAGTGATCCATTCCCTATGTAAAACACCCAGTGCTCGTCCCAACAAGTGTCTTCCTTAATGCCCCTTACCCATTTAGCCTATCCCCCCACCCTCAGCCCCTCCAGCAACCCTCAGTTTGTTCTCTGTATTTAAGAGTCTCTTATGTTTTGTCCTCCTTGTTTTTATATTATTTTTGCTTCTCTTCCCTTATATTCATCTGTTTTGTATCTTAAATTCCACATGAGTGAAGTCATATTATATTTGTCTTTCTCTGACTAATTTGGCTTAGCATAATACCCTTTAGTTACATCCATGTAATTGCAAATGGCAAAATTTTTCTTTTTGATTGCCGAGTAATACACTTATATATATTTATATATGCCATATCTTCTTTATTCATTCATCTGTCGATGGACATTTGGGCTCTTTCCATACTTTGGCTATTGTCAGTAGTGCTGCTATAAAAATTGGTGTGCATGTGCCCCTTTGAAACAGCACACCTGTATCCCTTGGAAAATACCTAGGAGTACAATGAAAGCATGGACATTTTACAACTGTGCAGATGGGATGGTCTTTCCAGGAATGACATGAAAACCAGAGATCCCCTCTAAAGTGTCTGTTTGTCAATTTCTCTAATTTTGTTAGTTCACCTTGTCTATTTCAAGGCCATGTTTTTAGGAACGTACGGTTCCTGATTTTTATATCTTTATTGTGGATTATTACATTTTTAAATTTAAATTTATTTATTTAAATTCAAGTTAGTTAACATACAGTGTAGCATTGGTTTCAGGAGTAGAATTCAGTGATTCATCACTTACATACAATACCAGTGCTCATCCCAACAAAGTGCCCTCCTCAATGCCCATCACTAATTTAGACCATCCTTGACCCATCTCCTCTCCAGTTTGTTTTCTGTATTTAAGACTCTCTTCTACCAAAACTGAAACAGGAAGAAATAGAAAATTTGAACAGACCCATAACCAGTAAAGAAATTGAATTAGTGATCAAAAATCTCCCAAAAAGCAAGAGTCCAGGGCCAGATGGCTTTTCAGGGGAATTCTACCAAACGTTTAAGGAAGAGTTAACACCTATTCTCTTGAAGCTGTTCCAAAAAATAGAAATGGAAGGAAAACTTCCAAACTCTTTCTATGAAGCCAGCATTACCTTGATTCCAAAACCAGACAAAGACCCAACTAAAAAAGAGAACTATAGACCAATCTCCCTGATGAACATGGGTGCAAAAATCTTCAACAAGATATTAGTCAACTGGATCCAACAATACATCAAAAAATTATTCACCACAACCAAGTGGGATTTATACCTGTGATGCAGGGCTGGTTCAATATCTGCAAAACAATCAGTGTGATTCATCATATCAATGAAAGAAAGGACAAGAACCACAGGATCCCCTCAATAGATGCAGAGAAAACATTTGACAAAATACAGCATCCTTTCTTGATAAAAACCATTAATAGGGATAGAAGGATCATACCTTGAGATCATAAAAGCTATATATGAAAGACCTAACGCTAGTATCATCCTCAATAGGGAAAAACTGAAAGCTTTCTCCCTAAGATCAAGAACAAGACAGGGACATCCATACTCACCATTGTTACTCAACATAGTATTGGAAGTCTTAAGCCTCAGCAATCAGACAACACAAAGAAATAAAAGATATCCAAATTGGCCAAGAGGAGGTCAAACTTTCACTCTGCAGATGACATGATACTCTATGTGGAAAACCCAAAAGATTCCACCAAGAAACTGCTAGAACTGATCCAAGAATTCAGCAAAGTGGCAGGATATAAAATCAATGCACAGAAATCGGTTGCATTCCTATATACCAACAATGAAACAACAGAAAGAGAAATCAAGGAATTGATCCCATTTACAACTGCACCAAAAACTATAAAATACCCAGGAAGAAACATAACCAAAAAGTGAAAAATCTATACACTGAAAACTATAGAAAGCTGATGAAGGAAACAGAAGAAACACAAAAAAGGGGGGAAAATATTCCATGTTCCTGAATAAGGAGAACAAATATTGTTAAAATGTCAATACTACCCAAAGCAATCTACATATTCAATGCAATCCCTATCAAAATAACACCAGCATTCTTCACAGAGCTAGAACAAACAATCCTAAAATTTGTATGGAGCCAAAAAGACCCCAAATAGCCAAAGCAATCTTGAAAAAGAAAACCAAAGGAAGAGCCATCACAATCCCAGACTTCAAGCTGTATTACAAAGCTGTAATCACCAAGATTGCATGGTACTGGCACAAGAACAGACACTCAGATCAATGGAACAGAACCCAGAAATAGACTGACAAACATATGGCCAACTCATCTTTGACAAAGCAGGAAAGAATATTCAATGGAATAAACAGTCTCTTTGGCAAATGGTGTTGGAAAACTGGAAAGTGACATGCAGAAAAATGAACCTGGACCACTTTCTTACACCAGGCACAAAAATAAACTCAAAATTGATGAAAGACCCAACTGAAAGACAGGAAGCCATCAAAATCTTTGAGGAGAAAGCAGACAAGAACCTCTTTGACCTTGGCCACAGCAACTTCTTACTCAACATGTCTCCAGAGGCAAGGGAAACAAAAGCAAAAATGAACTATTGGGACCTCATCAAAATAAAAAGTTACTGCACAGTGAAGGAAACAATCAGCAAAACTAAAAGGCAACTGATGGAATGGGAGAAGATATCTGCAAATGACATATCAGATAAAGGGCTAGTATCCAAAATCTATAAAGAACCTATCCAACTCAACACCCAAAAAACAAATAATCCAGTGAAGAAATGGGCTAAAGACATGAACAGACACTTTTCCAAAGAAGACATTCAGTGGCCAACAGACACATGAAACAATGCTCAACCTCACTCATCCTCAGGGAAATACAAATCAAAATCACAGTGACTACCACCTCTCACCTGTCAGGATGGCTAAAATCAACAAATCAGGCAACAACAGATGCTGGTGAGAATGCGGAGAAAGAGGATCTCTTTTGCACTGCTGGTGGAAATGCAAACTGGTGCAGCCACTCTGGAAAACAATATGGAAATTTCTCAAAAAATTAAAAATAGAACCACCCTGGGGCGCCTGGGTGGCTTAGTCGGTTAAGCGTCCGACTTTCGCTTAGGTCATGATCTCGCGGTTCGTGGGTTCAAGCCCCGCGTCGGACTCTGTGCTGACTGCCAGCTCAGAGCCTGGAGGCTGTTTCGGAGTCTGTGTCTCCCTCTCTCTCTGACCCTCCCCTGCTCACGCTGTCTCTCTCTCCCTCCTAGAAATAAATAAAACATTAAAAAAAAAAAATAGAACCACCCTACAACCCAGCAATTGCACTACTAGGTATTTATCCAAGGGATACAGGTGTGCTGTTTCAAAGGGACACATGCACCCCAATGTTTATAGCAGCATTATCAACAATGGCAAAAGTATGGAAAGAGTCCAAATTTCCATTGATAGATGAATAAATAAAGAAGATGTGGTATACACACACACACACACACACACACACACACACACAATGGAGTATTACTTGGCAATCAAAAAGAATGAAATCTTACCATTTGCAACTACATGGATGGAACTAGAGGATATCATGTTAAGCAAAATTAGTCATTCAGAAAAAGATAAATACCGTATGACTTCATTCATATGAGGTCTTTAAGATACAAAACAGATGAACATAAGAGAAGGGAAGCAAAAATGATATAAAAACAGGGAGGGGAACAAAAACGTAAGAGACTCTTAAATACAGAGAACAAGTAGAATTACTGGTGGGGTTGTGGAAGGGGGATGGGCTAAATGGGTAAGGGGCATTAAGGAATCTACTCTTGAAATCATTGTTGCACTATATGCTAACTAACTTGGATGTAAATTAAAAAAAAAAAAAAGAATCTCTTATGGGGGTCCTTGGGTGGTTCATTTGCTTAAGCATCTGACTTTGGTGCAGGTCATGATCTCACATTTTGTGAGCTCGAGCCCAACTTTCTGTGAGCACTGCCTCCTCTCTCCTTCTCAAAAAAAAAAATATCTTGTGGTTTGTCTCCCTCTCTGTTTTTTATCTTATTTTTCCTACTCATTCCCATGTTCATCTGTTGTGTTTCTTAAATTCCACATATGAGTGAAATCATATGATATTTGTCTTTCTCTGACTTATTTTGCTCAGCATAATACACTGTAGTTCCATCCATGTTGTTGCAAATGGCAAGATTTCATTTTTTTGATCACCAAGTAATATTCTGTTGTTTGTATATATCACATCTTCTTTATTCAGTCATCAGTCGATGGACATTTGGGCTCTTTCCATAATTTGGCTAGGAATGCAAACTGGTGCAGCCACTCTGTAAAACAGTATGAGGCTTCCTCAAAAAATTAAAAATAGAACTACTCTATGACCCAGCAATTGCACTACTAGGTATTTATCCAAAGAATAAATTGTTACTTTTATCATCATCGCTATTTATGTTTCTCACTTTAAATTTTGTTATTATTATTATTTTTTTTACATCATGACTCACCAACTTTCTTTTGGTCAATTTTTATGTGGTAAGTCTTTTTCTTTCTTCATCTCTATTTACATATTGTGATTACTAAAATATTTGGAGTGATATCTACCACTTTATATTTCATGTTTACCATCTTTTCCTTTGATTCTTTTGTTCTTTGTTTCTGTCTTATGTTGCACTGATAAAATTTTACATACTCCCTCTTTTGAACCTCTGCTCATTTGGAGTCTTATTCTTTTAATGGTAGTCCTTCAGATATTATGCACAGTTAACTATACATTTTTTCTAATAGTTATTCAATCTTTTCACTTTCTATAGACCACAAAAATGACCTTAGCATACTTTACCCATTGAATACTACTTAATACTCCCTTTCTCATATTGTTATTGTTGTTTGGAATTTGACTTTATCTTCTTTACCCCTCAAAAGAATTGTTAGTTTTTAGTCAATAGATAATTGATTTACCAACATATTTTACCAACTGACAGTAAAGACTTTTATTTTTTTATTTAAAAAAGTTTAAATTTTATTTTAGAGAGAACGACCATGAGTGGGGGAGAAGAGCAGGAGAAAGAGATAGAATCTTTTTTTTTTTTTTTTTACAGATAGTTTATTGTCAAGTTGGTTTCCTCATAACACCCAGTGCTCATCCCCACAAGTGCCCTCCTCCATGCCCATCTCTCCCCTCCCCCCCCCCACCCATCAGTCTTCAGTTTGTTCTCAGCAGTCAAGAGTCTCTCCTGGTTTGCCTCTCTCCCTCTCCCCCACTATTTCCCCCCTTCTTCTCCCCCATGGTACTCCGTTAAGTTCCTCTAAATCCTCCTAGACGTGCAAACATATGGTATTTGTCCGTCTCTGCCTGACTTATTTCGCTCAGCATAACACCCTCAAGGTCCATCCATATTGCTACACATGGCCAGATTTCATTCTTAGACAGAGAGAGAATCTTAAGCATGCTCCATGCTCAGTGCAGAATCTGACATGGGCCTTGATCCCACTACCCAGGGATCATGACCTGAGCAGAAATCTAGAGTTGGGTGCTCAACCAACTGAATCACCCAGATATCCCTTTTTTTTTTAAATTTTTAATGTTTATTTATATGAGAGAGAGAGAGAGAGACAGAGAGAGACAGAGAGAGACAGAGTGTGAGTGGGGGAGGGGCAGGGAGAGAGGGAGACAGGCACCGGGCTCTGGCTGTCAGCACAGAGTCTGATGCAGGGCTTGAACTCACAAACTATGAGATCATCACCTGAGCCAAAATTGGACACTTAACGGACTGAGCCACCCAGATGCTCTGCCCCTCTTTTATTTTTTTAAGTAAACTCTAACCCCAATGGTGGGGCTCAAACTCACGACCCCATGATCAAGAGTGATATGCTCTACCAATTGACCAGTTTGGCACCTGTCATTTTTATTTCTTATAGCCCACGATCTCCTGTGTTTTCAATTTTATTTTTTACTTAAGGATACCTTTTAAAAATTATAATTTGAAAATAAAATTTCTATAATTAAAAATATTTTTATGTTGTCTTCACTCTTGAAAAAGAGGTAATTATTTTCCCCTCAACACCCTGAAGATACTGCCATATTGTCTTTGACATTTGTGTAGTATGAGAACTCTGCAGCCAGTCTAGCCAAAATTCTGAATAGGGGATCCCCTGCACCTTTTTTTAGAGCAAGGCAAAAGTATGTAAGGTGAAATGTGTAGATCTTAGGTATACAATTTAATAAGTTTTGAGAATGTGTACATTATGTAACCACCGCTCTAATGATCTGGTCCAGAACCTCAGTGCGTCTTTATGATTGTATGTTCATCCTTGCTTTACTGCAGCTTCACTATGATGGGTCAAAATATGGGTTTATTTTTAACTGTCATCTTTGGTACTAGGAAAGCGATCTTTTGACTTGAGGGCATATGACTTTTCTTTATGATGAAAAATTTTAAGCTCTGATCCAAATGTGGTTTCTCTGCCATGAACACCATTCTTTCCTTCTGTATTTCCTACTGGATGATTATTAGAGTCATTCAGTCTGTCATTTATACCTCCACTGATTTTTCATTTAAGTGCATGTTTCATAGGTATATAATTATTTTAAAGTCTCTATCACTGTTCTACATCTTACTTTTAGCTTACAATTCACTGATTTTTCTTCCCTTGTCTTCCCTGATTTTTTAATTATGACTATAGGACTATATTTTTATTTTATTTTCAAGATTTTAATCAGTTCTTCATAATATTTGTCAACTATTATTTATGCTCTTTTTATTATTATTTACCTTTAAAGATGACTCATGTTTTTCTACATCTTTTATAAATAAGTGCTTAAATCCACTGAGATACATGGACTACATGTTTATAGTAACTTTCATAATAGCCAAGTACTAGAAAAAAACTCAAATGTTGCTCAAGAGAGTGGCTAAAAAATTATGGTATATTCATATTGTGGAATATTATACAGCAATAAAAAGAACAAACTACAAACATAAGCAGCAACATGGACTGAATCTCAGCATCATTACGTTCAATGAAAGAAGCCAGGTACAAAAGAACACACAGTGTATGTTTTCATTTATATGGAGTTTGGAAATAGGCAAACAGTAATCTATAATGATAGAAATCAGAGGGTGAGGGTCCAATATGACTGGAAAAGGACCTAAGATAATCATCTGGAGTGATGAAAAGGTTTCCTATCTAGAACTGAGTGGTGGTTATATATATGGATGCTTATGTATGTAAAAACTCATGGAGCTTATGATGCACTATACGTTAGTAATATTTCAAAAGAAGGAAGGAGAGAAGGATAGAAGGAAGGAAGTGGGAGGAGGTAAGGAAGGGGAGGAGGAGGGAGGGAGAGAAGGAGGAAGGCAGGAAGGAAGGAATGGGGGAGGGAGGAAAGAAGGAGAGAGAAGGGAGGGAGGAAAGGGGAGGGAATGAGGAAGAAAGGAAGGGGGAAGGAAGGAAGGAAGGGGAGGAGGAGGGAGGGAGGGAAGGAAGAAGGAATAAAGGAAGGAAGTAAGGAGAGAAGGAAGGAAGGAAGGAAGGGATGAGGAGAGGGGGGAGGGAGCAAGGAAGGGAAGAGAAGGAGGAAGGAAGGAAGGAAGGAAGGAAAGGGGGAACAGAGGGAGGGAGGGGAAGAGAGAGAGGCAGGACAGGGAATGAAGGGAAGAACCAAGGGAGGTAGAAAGGATGAGAGAGAAAGAATCAATCCCAAGAACATGTTCTCATTCAGCTCCAGGGGCTGCTAGAAATGGCAGATCCAAGAGTGAACGTCCTAAATAAGGAGTAAGGTTTTGCATGAAGGACAGATTTGAAACAGGAGATTGATAAAATATTGTAAAAGCACTGGGTCTCATAAGTACCTCCAGTGATAGTGGCAGGGCTAAAACTGGGACGTCATTTACAAGTGGCCAGAGAGAAAAAGGAATTTTCATTCACTTCCCCTATATCACTGCCTGAAAGTCATACTCGGTGCCACTGTGTGTAGGAGATGTTGGCTCTGCAGTAGTAGTGCTTTCTACTACTGTGTGCCCACATCTGCCAGGGGCCGAAAGAGGTGCCATGGGCTTATTTGCTGTTGCTGCTGCATCAGAGGCTCAGAAGCAATATGGAGGCATAGCAATAAGAATTAGGTTCACCTTGGAATGACAGAAAATTCCAAAGGACAGTAGCTTACCTCAGATAGAAATTTATTTTTCTCTCTCACAAAATAAATCTGGAGGCAGATCCAGGAAGTGTAGGGCAGCTCCACAAATTCATCAAGAGCCCAGGTCCTTGGAAGTTCTCTGTTCCACTATCCCCATAATGACGCTTGTACTTGTGACCCAACACTGTGGTTGGAGGCCTAATGTCACATTCGTGTTCCAGGTTAGCTGGCCAAGTAAGGAACGAAGGAGGATGTGTGTCTGCTCTTGATGGAATATCACACAACACTTCTACTCTCAGCTCATTGGCCAAGACCTAGTCAGATGGCTACATCCAGCTGAAAGTTGGGAAATGTTGCCTTTTAGTAGATCACATGTTTGCCCGAAATAATATCGAACTTCTTATTATAAAAGAGGAAGGAAAGAAGAAGTTTGTGGTAGATAGACAGCAATCTTCTGAGGAAGTCAATATATGTAGTTTACAATAATTTTCTCCACAATAAGTATTTTATCTATTAATAGAGTTGGCAATATTTTAAGAAACTCTTTGTGGCTGTTGAATTTGGGAATTATTTTGCACTTAACCTGAGTCTGTAGAGTTAAGCTAGGCAATTGTGTTGATAATAGTATTGAGAAAATAATCTCTAAGTCTTTCTGTTAGCACTCAAAATTTTAAAGATCATATAATGTGGAGAAATACTTAATTTTTCAATAAATTCTGGGTAATTCTATCTGTATCAGGAAGAGCAAGACACCCCATTCACCACCGGTGTACTCAAATGAGGAAGGTTTAATGTTCATTATTTTCCTGCAATTTGAAAGACATCTACCCGTATCTCCTTTCCAAATAAAACTTATTTTAGAGAAAAAATGTGTAAGCTGATTAAGAACCAGGGCTACCTCATTTCCATTTACTCGGGGAAGAAGTGGGATTTAAGGGATTTGGGCTCAGGGAAGTTCAAGATTAGCAAAACCCTTACATTCCCCCACTACTGAAGGCTGTGCAGGGAAACGCAGCTTTGAGACATGGTAATGGTGCTGGTAAGACGCAGCTGGTAAGACATGGTAATAGAGGCAGCCATGCTTATGCCTCTAATAGACTGTGGTTGTTCTCCTCGTGACTTGCAGTGTAATAAAAGCCTAAATCAAGAGATTCTGGTATTTCCCCTTCCTCTCGAGAGCAGTCCTCGGTGACACAAAGACCAGGCTGAGATTTGGTTGTCCTTTACCTTTCAGTAGTGGTTATTTATGATCTTCTGTCATGCCTGTTCTAAACTCCACTCCCGTTTAAGCAAATTTACTTTCAACTCTCCACTGAGTTCACCAAAGACGAGTAATCCTTCTGCAACTGGCAAGGCTGAAGATTAAGCCACCCTGGGCAATTAAGCAGATCCTGAGGTTCAGCTGGTGTGCCGCAGTTTACATTCATTACAGCCATTTAGCAAGGTTCTACAGCTTACACTCCTGCTTCGCATGAGAATTTGTGTCCCTCATTAGCATTCCCATAGCAGGCAAGGATGCTGTGGCGTGGGCCACTGTCAGGCTGTGTCACAGCATTATGAGATTAGGTCTACAAATTCACCCTTCTGCCATGAGTTTGAACCCGCTAGCACTTGGCCTATGTGTGTGGCTGTGCCAGGTTTTGAAGGGAAAGCTGGAGAGGGTGCCACTAAGGAAGTGTCAACAAACAGAGTTGATGAATGCGGTTATGGAATTTGAAAATGGGGATTCAGTTTTGTACCCAGATTTGGGGTAGAAATGAACTTAACTTTAAAGACTTCTAGTTTGGTGCTTTTTAGAAGAAGCCTACAGGGGAGCCTTAGAAGGCTCAGTCGCTTAAGTGTCCAATTTTGGTTCAGGTCATGAACTCACGGTTCATGGGTCCAAGCTCTGCTTCGGGCTCTGTGCTGACTCAGCACAGATTCTGTGTCTCCCTCTGCCCCTCCCTCGCTTGCACACTCTCGCTCTCTCAAAAATAAACAAACATTAAAAAAAAATTTTAAATAAAAGAGGCCCACAAGTATGGTAGCAAAGTGGCACATCAGTTAACTGCTGCTGCATGACCAACATTCTCAAAAACTCCCCACAGCATACAACAATAAGCACTTACTTAGTGCACGCACAAATCTGCATGTCTGGGCATCCAGCGATCTCGTCTGGGCGTGACTAAGTGACTCAGCTTGGCTCCCCTCCACTCTGACCCTCCTTTCCAGACAGGCAGGTTAGCCTGGGCATGTCCTTCTCCTGATGGCAGCAGAGACAGAGGAGCAAAGACTCACAGGTACTGTCGGACCCTGTACCTGTGTCTTACTTGCTAACACCCCTCTGGCAGAAGCAACTCACCTGGTAGAGTCAGGGTATGTGCAAGTAAAGAGCACAGATACAGAAAGGGATGAAAAGTTGAATGCTATCTGCCAGATGGGAAAAAGAAGCTTGAAAATATGCCCCAATTAATGATGAAGAAAGTAAATGAGTCAATGAACAATTAAGTCCAAGATTTTTTTTTCTAATTTTTAAAAAATGTTTATTTTAGGAGGTGCCTGGGTGGCTCAGTCAGTTAAGTGTCTGACTTCAGTTCAGGTCATGATCTCACCGTTTGTGAGTTTGAGCCCCACCATTGGGCTCTGTGCCAACAGCTCAGAGCCTGGAGCCTGCTTTGGATCCTCTGTCTCCCTCTCTCTCTGCCCCACCCCTGCTCACGCTCTGTCTCTCTAGTGTTTAAGATAAACATTAAGAATTTTTAAGTAAATTTTAAAAAATAAATAAATAAAATATTTATTTTATTTTTTAAGAGAGCACATGGAGGGGAGGCAGAAACAAAGGGGCAGAGGATCTCAAGTGGGCTCCACACAGACAGCAGCAAGCCTGACACGGGGCTCGAACTCACTAACAGTGAGATCATGCACGACCTGAGCCAAAGTCTGGTGCTCAACCAACTGAGCCACTCAGGGGCCCCAGGTCCTGAATTAAAAAAAAAAAAAAAAAAAGTTACTAGACGGGGACCTGGGTGGCTCAGTCAATTGAGCGTCCAACTTTAGGTTGAGCATCCAACTTTAGCTCAGGTTATGATCTCACTGTGAGTGAATGAGACCCACATCAGGCTCACTGCTGTCAGTGCCAGAGCCCACTTAGGATCCTCTGTCTCCCCCACCTACCTGCCTTTCCCCTGCTCTCTCTCTCTCTCTCAAAAATAAATAAACTTAAAAAAAATTACTATGGAATGCCTCGGTGGCTCAGTTGGTTGAGCCTCTGACTTCAGCTCAGGTCATGACTACATGGTTCCTGAGTTTGAGCCCTACACTGGCCTCTCTGCTGTCAGAAAGAAACCTGCTTTGGATTCTTTGTCCCCTCTCTTTCTCTGTACTTCTACCACTCACACTCTCTCAAAAATAAATAAACATTTTTTAAAAAGGAAAAATTCTACAAGATGGCCAGATTTATTGAGGCCCTAGAGCATCGTGAGTAGTATAGCTGGAACTGAATTTGGGTCATGTGGATCAATGGTTCTTAGCCTTCCTGAGGTCTAAATTCTTTTTACTCATAAGCATAAATATACAACATTTTATAAGCTTTCTGTGGGCTCTTTGGAAGCCATCTGTGAGCCCCTGGAAATCTATAAGCCGAGGTTAAAATTTCATTGTAAGGCAACCTTTCATTAGGACAGGCGGGGAAACAGCTACATTATGATTGCTTTATGCTTCATAGAACTCTTTCAGCTGGTGTGAGATTTATAAATGTGGTTGAATTTGGTATTGAATTGAAATGAATACAAACCAGAGTACATAGTCCATGCTTTAAAACCTCTGGGGTACTCCTCACCCAGAAAAATGCCTACTCCTCCCAAGAAGTGATCCCTGGCCACCTTCACAAGTAAGCCCTTGCTTCTGTCTACATTCCCTCTTGCACCTGGCCATCCAGCCTTTCCTACTTTTTCTCGTGCTTGCTGAGTTTTGGGCCTTGCACTTGCTGTTCCCTTTGCCTGAAATGCTCTCTTCCTGCATGTTCACACAACTCTTTCCCTTGGTTCATTTCAAATTCTGTACAGAGGGCTTATATGGACACACTACTTATATTTTGCTTTTTAAAATATAATTTATTGTGAAATTGGTTTCCATACAACACCCAGTACTCATAACAACTGCCCTCCTCAATGCCCATCACCCACTTTCCCCACTCCGCCACCCCCCATCAACCCTCTCAGTTTATTCTCAGTATTTAAGGGTCTCTTATGGCTTGCTTTCCTCTCTGTAACTTTTTTACCTTACCCTCCCCCATAGTCTTCTGTTAAGTTTCTCCAGGTCCACATATGAGTGAAAACTATATCTGTCTTTCTCTGCCTGACTTATTTCACTTAACTTAATACCTTCAAGCTCCATCCACATTGCTGCAAATGGCCAGATTTCATTCTTTCTCATTGCCAAGTAGTATTCCATTGTATAGATAACTACATCTTCTTGATCCATTCGCCCGTTGATGGACACTTAGGCTCTTTCCATGTTTTGGCTATTGTTGAGAGTGCTGCTATGAACATTGGGGTCCATGTGCCCCTATGCGTCAGCACTCCTGTATCCCTTGGGTAAATTCCTAGCAGTGCTATTGCTGGGTCATAGGGGAGTTCTATTATTAATTTTTTAAGAAACCTCCACACTGTTTTCCAGAGTGGCTGTACCAGTTTGCATTCCCACCAACAGTTAAGAGGGTTCCCGTTTCTCTACATCCTTGCCAGCATCTGTAGTCTCCTGATTTGTTCATTTTAGCCACTCTGACCAGCATGAGGTAGTATCTCAGTGTGGTTTTGATTTGTATTTCCCTGATGAGGAGTGATGTTGAGCATCATGTCTGTTCTTGTTTTTTGCCCATTTCTTCACTGGATTATTTGTTTTTTGGGTGTGGAGTTTCGTGAGTTCCTTATAAATTTTGGATACTAGCCCTTTATCTGATATGTCATTTGCAACTATATTTTCCCATTCTGTCAGTTGCCTATTAGTTTTGTTGATTGTTTCCTTTGTGCAGAAGCTTTTTATCTTGATGAGGTCCCAATAGTTCAGTTTTGCTTTTGATTCCCTTGCCTTTGGAGATGTGTTGAGTAAGAAAGTGCTGTGGCTGAGGTCAAAGAGATTATTTCCTGCATTCTCCTCTAGGGTTTTGATGGTTTCCTGTCTCACATTCAGGTCCTTCATCCATTTTGAGTTTATTTTTGTGTATGGTGTAAGAAAGTGGTCTAGTTTCATTCTTCTGCATGTTGCTGTCCAGTTCTCCCAGCACCATCTGTTAAAGAGGCTGTCTTTTTTCCATTGGATACTCTTTCCTGCTTTGTCAAAGATTAATTGGCCATACGTTTGTGGGTCCAATTCTGAGAACTCTATTCTATTCCATTGGTCTATGTGAATACCCTACTTAAAGTGCTACCTTTAAGGAAACAATCAAAAAACTAAAAAGCAACCGATGGGATGGGAAAAGATATTTGCAAATGACATATTAGATAAAGGGTTAATATTCAAAATTTATAGATATTTGCCAATGACACATCAGATAAAGGGTTAGTATCCAAAATTTATAAAGAACTTACTTAACTCAACACCTGAAAAACAAATAATCCAGTGAAGAAATGGGCAGAAGACATGAACAGATACTTCTCCAAAGAAGACATCCAGATAGCCAACAAACACATGGAAAGATGCTCCACATCACTCATCATCAGGGAAATACAAATCAAAGCCACACTGAGATATCACCTCACACTGGTCAGAGTGCCTAAAATGAACAAATCAGGAGACTACAAATGCTGGCGAGGATGTGGAGAAATGGGAAACTTCTTGCACTGTTGGTGGGAATGCAAACTGGTGCAGTTACTCTGAAAAACAGTGTGGAGATTCCTCATAAAACTAAAAATAGAACTAACCTATAACCTAGCAATAGCACTACTAGAAATTTACCAAAGGGATACAGGAGTGCTAATGCATAGGGGCATGTGAACCCCAATGTTTATAGCAGTGCTTCAACAATAGCCACATCATGGAGAGAGCCTAAGTGTCCATTAACTGACAAATGGATCAAGAAGATGTGGTTTAGGGGAGCCTGGGTGGCTCAGTCAGTTAAGGTGACTTTGGCTCAGGTCATGATCTCATAGTTCATGGGTTCCAGCCCCACTTTGGGGTCTGTGCTGACAACTATCTCAGAGCCTGGAGGCCTACTTTGGATTCTGTGTCTCCCTCTTTCTCTCTCTGACCCTCCCCTGCTCATGCTGTCTCTATCTCTCTCTCAAAAATAAAATAAAACATTAAAACATTTTTAAAAAGATGTGGCTTATATATATAATGGAATACTACTTGGTAATGAGAAAGAATTAAATCCTGCCATTTGCAGCAAGGTGGATGGAACTGGAAGGTATCATGCTGAGATTATGCTGAGTAAAATAATTCAGTCAGAGGTGAAAACATATGTTTTCACTCATATGTGGATCTTGAGAAATTTAGCCCAAGACTATGGGGGAAGGGAGGGGAAAAATACGTACAAACAGAGAGGGAGGGAGGAAAACCATAAGACTCAAATGTAGAGAACAAACTGAAGGTGGATGGGGGCATGGGGTTAGGGAAAATGGGTGATGGGCATTGAGAAGGGCACCTGTTAGGATGAGCACTGGTTGTTTTATGTAAGCGAATTTGACAATAAATTATATTTTAAAAATAATAAATAAACTGCTATCATAATGGGTGATGACATTGAGGAGGGTGCTTGTTAGGATGAACACTGGGTGTTGTATATAAGTGATGAATCATGGGAATCTACCCCCAAAACCAAGACCACACTGTATACATTGTATGTTAGGCAACTTGGCAATAAATTATATTTTTAAAAAAAGTGCAATCTTTCAATTGTTCTTGCTTTACTTACTATTTTTGTCATTAGCTGTTTTTCTCTCCCTCTGGTGAGTAAAACTACCTGAGAGCAGGGACTTTATCTTGTACCCCAGTGTCTACCATGAACCTCGAAAGAGCAGCCCTCAAGTAGGTATTAAATGAGTAAACTGACATGTTTACACTATAAGGCATACATCCAAAGAGAAACTCGAAAAAGAAAATGTATCTGAGTACATTCTGTAAGTATATTCCAAATTATAAGACCACTATTTTTATACAGCTCAGTCCTTTTTACAAATATTTATTTATTTTTGAGAGAGAGAGAGACAGAGCATGAGCAGGGGAGGGTCAGTGAGAGAGGGACACACAGAATCCAAAGCAGACTCCAAGCTGTCAACACAGAGCCCAATGCAGAGCGTGAGTTCATGACCTGAGCTTGAATCCAGCCGACTGAGCCACCCAGGCGCCCCTATATTAGCTCAGTCTTATAAAGTGGAGCCCTTCTACTAGTCCTCTGGATGACTTTCATGTAAGAATCTTAATATTTGATATCACAGTACATACTGACAGTTCATCAGATCACACCATTAACCATAGCTAACTAGCCCTATAGGGACTTTGTAGGTTTTTTATTAGTTAGCAATAGACTTGCTAGTACAAACTGGAGTGCTGCCTGAAGAAAGCTTCAGAGTGAGAACCTGTAGCTGCAAATCAGCGGGCATGTTGGACCCTTTACGAGTGGGTGCCATCAGGCTCAGTTTCTCGGTGTATTGCTTTCTTCTGTATTGCCAATCTGAATCTGGAGCATCTTAGAAAACACCAAATGGAGTTGGCTGTGAGGAGGTTATAAGCTGTCCTTAGCAATGATTTATGGAGGCTCTGATTTCAGAAGTTAACAAAGACTTGCTTGGGATTTATGTGTCATTTTCCAGAGTCATTCTGAACTGACAGATAAATGTGTAGCTGTCTTTGCTGGCGCCTTTTATGGGTAGGTGCAGATGGATGAAAATCAGCCACAAAGGAGATCCCGGTGTTATCATTAATGGTGACTTTGTGTAACAGATGTTGTCTACATATTAGGGGAGGCTGCCTAATTTGTCTTTTGCAAACACGAAGCCTCTTAAAACTATTATGTACTAAACATTGTCTGGAAAATTCCATCCTATTGTAACCGAGTCCTTCTTCAGGAAGAGGAGTGGTTTAGAATTAAGAGAATACAAGAGAGATTCAAATGAAGGAATACTACGTCCATTACATTTGTGTTTTTCATGATTATGGTGAAGAGAGACCAAAAAAATAAATAAATAAAATAAAAGGGCATCACAGCGCTGCCAAGGGAAAATACACATATTAAAAACAAAAGTCTACATGAATAGGTACTGAACAGTGATGAGAAATTAGGGAGGAAATGGGGTTTTGCCTCCTGTCATTTGCAAGTAAGCGTCCCATTGGCTTTAGTGCTTAAGAACAGAGCAGGTGACAAAGAGTTGGAAATTTAGCACACAATGATTGGAAAGTGATTTCACCTTATTCACCATCTGGTCGGCTCAGACTATTTTTCAGGCAAAAGATTGATCATTTGCTAAGTACATTAGGCCACAATGCTCCACACTGCCTACCCACACATGCACATGCGCACTACTGATAGCCTGCTACCGTATATCCCTACAAATATGTACGAGTTCCATTTTTATCTGGGGGACTTTTAGGGATGGCATGCTGCATGTCATCAAACAAGTGGCTTCCACCCTTTTCTTACTCAATAAAAGGAGACTTCCAGCAGACCATAAAAAGAAGGTTGGAGAAGGTGGAATTGAAATAAGCACTTTGGGAAGAAATTTGGCCATTTTATCAAAAACTAAAAACACTTCAAATATTATCCCCCAAAATGCCACTTCTTGGAATCTACTTTTAAATAATTCAAAATACTAAAAAGCATGCATGTCGCAAAAATACATTTTTATCATAGCAGAAATATCATTAGTATAATAATAAAATTGGAAGGCACCCCAAATTCTTACATTAGGTTATATTTAAATTACTATAAATTACCTAACAAAATGTTTTTCAGCCATTAGAATTATGATTATCAAGACTGATGACATGAAAACATTTATGCTACATATTAAATGAGGAATGTCGAAATTGTATATATATGAGGATTTATACCTTTATAAAATATGAATATGAAAAAAGACTGAAGGGAAATATACCATAAAGGTAGATACTTTAAAAAAAAAAAAAGATGATCCAATCTTAAGAGTAAGTACCTTCCTCAGTGAGCACCAGCTGGTATATCCAGAGGCAATTGTCTACATATTAAACTACTTGATTATATGCTTACCGTTCCCGGCAACCCTCCTCCTTCAGGCCATATTTTCAGATTGTTCATCAGTTCATCAATATGAATAAAAGGGTAAATGCTTGTATCAGCACTCAATTCAACACTAAAAGCAGCACACCTGTTTCTCCTCTAGACTCAAGGGGGGACAAAACGGATGAGTCCCTTCATCCATTCCAAGATTTTCAGAAGGTCAGTATGGTAGCTTTGAGGCAATGAACTGTCCTGCAATGTTTTACCTAATTAATTTGTCAGCATAATGATTTCAGGGTGTGTCATTACAATCTATACTAAATAATAACGGCCTTTCCATCTTGGATCCCTTTTGGCATTTTAAGCGGAGAGGGTTGGTTTACTTAAAGGATTAATAAAGATCTCCACATCTTCTCCTACTTTGAGGGTCAATACAAAACACCTGTACTCCACATGTCCTAAGCATTGTCATTGTCTGCCAAGGAGCATCAAATCCTGGAGACAGGGAATATCTATGGACTTATAGATATCCAACATCAGAACCAAATACAACATGCTAAAGTAACATTTTTTGTTGCTGTGTCTACCAATGACATATTGCTCAGTTACTGTAAATAACTTACCTGAGAGATGCATTTATTTTATTTTATTTTTATTATTATTATTTTTACAAATAGTTTATTGTCAAGTTGGTTTCCATATAACACCCAGTGCTCATCCCCACAAGTGCCCTCCATGCCCATCTCCCCCCTCCCCCACACACCCATTAGTCCTCAGTTTGTTCTCAGCATTTAAGAGTCTCTCATGGTTTGCCTCTCTCNCCTCCATGCCCATCTCCCCCCTCCCCCCACACACCCATTAGTCCTCAGTTTGTTCTCAGCATTTAAGAGTCTCTCATGGTTTGCCTCTCTCCCCCTCCCCCACTATTTTCCCCCTTCTTCTCCCCCGCGGTCCTCCGTTAAATTCCTCCTAATCCTCCTACACGTGCAAACATATGGTATTTGTCCTTCTCTGCCTGACTTATTTTGCTCAGCATAACACCCTCAAAGTCCATCCATGTTGCTACACATGGTCAGATTTCATTCTTTCTCATGAGATGCATTTATTTTATAATAACTTCCCCTTCCCCCATTGAGATGAAAAATCTCTAGTTTAAAACAAATAAACAAAAATCTTTGCCACCAATAGGGGCATGTAAATGTTATCCCAGAAGTGGGGCAGGACTCAGGTGGAGAATTCCCACTCAAGCATCATGCATGCATGAAGCTTTACTCTGTGCCCGGCACAAAGCTGGCTTCTCATTTCTTCAAAAACATTAGGCTCATTCCCCGTCTTCAAAGACCTTAAAATCTAGTGGAGAGGCATGAGGCATATGTAACTGATGTATCAAGAAGTCCCTACTCACCAGGACATAGACAGAAATTGTTTTAATTTTCTCTAGCATCTGCTTCTAAGTGGGATGCATCAGATGCCCCTGTTCTGGTCCTTTACATCCTTAAGTTTATCACATAACTTCCCTAGTTCAGTCACTATGGAAAACAGTAGGGACGTTCCTATAAAAATTAAAAATAGAACTACCACATGATTCAGCAACTGCACTTCAGGTATATATCCAAAGGAAATTACAATAGGATTGTCAGAAAGATATCTACACTCCATGTAGATTGCAGCATTATTCACGATAGCCAAGATATGGAAACAACCTAAAGAGTGTCTATCAACAGATGGATGATAAAGAAGAAGTGGTGTATGCACACAATAGAATATTATTCAGCCATGAGAAAAAAGGAAACCCTGCCATTTGCAAAACATGTATGGAACTTCAAGGCATTATGCTAAGTGAGTTAAGTCAAAAAGAGAAAGACAAAAACTATATGATGTCACTTATATGTGGAATCTAAAAGAGCCAAATTCATAGAAACAGAGAGCAGAATGGTGGTTACTAAGGGAGGTAGGGAGTGGGGAGAGGCAGGAGATGTGGGTCAAAGGGTACAAATTTCCAATTATAAGAGGAATAGTTCTGGAGACCTAATGCATAGCACTGAGATTACAGTAAAGAATATTGTATTATATTCCTCAAAGTTGCTAATAAACTAGATCTTAAATGTTCTCACCAAACAAGAAATAAATACATGATGTAATGGAGGTGTTGGTTAATAACATGTGGTAATCATGTTGCAATATATACATGTATCAAATTAACACGTTTTACACCTTAAACTTACACAATGTTATGTTAATTCTATCTCAATTTAAAAAAGAAAGAAAGAAAGAAAACTTCCCCAGTGACTTTTGGTTATTAAGTTCAGTCCATGGAGTTCTACTGAAATCTCATTTCCTCCCTTCCCCAGTGTGGGCTTCAGCAGGGACCTTGATTACATTGAGTGTGGGGGTACAGTGTACACAGGGTAAGACAAGGATAAAGAGAGTGGGAAGGAGTGTATCTCTTCCTCAGATGGCAGCAGCTGGCATTCTCTCTCCCCTGTGTTATTGCTTCCCGGGCTGGGAGTACTTGTCCTTGAGGGCCCCAGTAAGGCAGGCTCCCAGTACTAGCTTTCATGGTGCACTTACTTGGGTAGATTTGGGGGACATACAGCAGCAGCAGCTTCTCTCAAAGTTCCCTGCTAGGAACTGCTGTTCAGTCTTTCTTGCAAGCCCCATCTCTAACCCAGTCCTATGGAAGCCTCCCTCCTTACTTGGCTTGGGTGTAGGGAGAGCATTGGATTCCACCATAAGGAGGAAGAAGATGAGCTGACCCTGCTAACACTTCCCTTCTGCAAAGCCCACTCTGGCCTTCCAGAGCACTCCCGAAGCAGAAGAGGAGGAGAGGGCAGGGCTGCTTGTAGGAGGGCTTGCTGGGAAGGGTGTGGGGAGACTGGTCCTGCCCTTAGTTGTTAGGTGTTCTCTTGAAAATCAGAACAGTGGTTTCCAACTCTGGTTGCTCATCAGGATCACTTTGGAGAGCTTTTAAAAGCCCCCAATGCCTGGGCTGTTCCACCCCACACCGATAACATCGGAACCCCGAGTCAGGGGCCTACAAGGTTGGGTCATTTTTCAAAGCTAATTTGAATATGGAGCTGGGGTCTGGAAGGATGACAGTACAAATATTCATAGCAAAGATTCTTCCTCTGGGCTGCACACTACATGAACAAGAGGACTTTAAAAAATACTGAACCTGCGTCTCGCCTCAGAGATTCTGATGTCCTTGGCTGGGCACTGGAATTCTTTTCTGAAAGTACCTCCTCTGCTTATGGAATCCTTCTGCCTGTGGCTGCATCACAGGATGCCCACGGGAAGGTTTGGGGGAGGAGGATGTTTTTCTGGCCAAGAAGGTACCCAGGCCAGTGGCCCCTCAGCAACCCTGTCCAGCTTTGAGGTGAGCCTCCTCTCCTGGCATGAACTTCTTCAGTAAACCCCCTCCACCTCTGCCCTCACTGAATGCACATGCAACTGCTTCAATCATAAACTGGCCTGAGGAAGAAATCTTCACATCAAAGTCCACACTTAGGGTTTTGGCTCATTGTGATGAGGAAGATTGAAAATACAAGCTGTCCTAATGGTAGAAATGGCATGCTGCCTCTTGGTTTACCTTCTGTATGGCAGGGAGCCCATCTCAAAGCATCCTGGGTCTGGGTCTCTCTATGGCTGTGCAGACTCTACCTTACATACACTCAGAAATGGCACTGAACTGCGTCTGGGTTTTCCAATGTTACTTTTTTTTCCCATCTTACTCTAAAATAAACCCATCTGATAGATCTTCTGGAGGTTTCTGATTAAAAATTATAAAAAGAATCTAACAGATTCTTAGGTGGAAGTCAAGATCATGAGGATGCCCTTCTTCTCTTTCAACCTCCAAAATTCTCCTTCATCCAAGACCATCTCCTCCTTGAAGCCATTCCTAACCATTCCAACCAAGGCCTATATGCCCTATTCATGAACTCCAATGATTTTTTAAGATCAGAACTATATGAGTTAATATGCATACTGTGTTTAGGTCCATATTTTCATACAAACATTAAACAGAATGTTGAGTAGGAAATTTTTGTTGCCTCAGAGCTAGTGGCTAGAGAAAACAGGTTCCAAATCTGAAGGTGACCTACACATCAAAAGCCCCCAGATCTCTCATAAGCCAATAGGTCCTCACACATAGGTCAGAGGGCTCAGCAAAATCTCCACTGGAAGATCTAGAGAGGAGAATTCAGACACCAGCAAAGTGCCTTTGCATCTGGGTGACTTCTCTGGTTTGGGTATAGAGTCAGGTCTTCTCGGCTAACATGAGAATGTGGTCTGAGAGAACAGGTGATATCAGGGTAAGGAGCCAAGTCCTAGGGGACAGGACAGGGAAAAGTGGAATTCCATAGGTAAGGTTCCTGGGGGTTAAAAATGATGCCAGAATCCTTCCAGAGAAAAATTCCACAGTAAACTTTGGACCCAAAGGGTCATGAAGAGCAGAACACAGTCATTCACACTGCAAGTGAGTGAGACAAACAAAGGTAACCCAAGGTTCTTGGAAAGGGCAGCACTTACATCCCAAGAAAAAAGAATTATCACCCATATAATGGAAGCTTAAATATGCCTTCTCTCCTTCCTTGAAGGGGAGGCACCTGCCATGTCCTACGCAAGGGGCTAGGGAGTACCACAAATGACATCAATCTTTTTTTTTTTTAATGACATCAGTCTTAATCTTCATTTACTTACTTACTCACTCACTTACTTACTTACTTATTTATAGCACCAAAGCAGGGGAAGGGCAGAGAGGGAGAGAGAGAGAGAGAGAGAGAGAGAGAATCTTAAGCAGGCTCCACACCCAGTACTAAGTCGGACCCGGGGCTTGATCCCATGACTCTGAGGTCATGACCCGAGCCAAAATCAAGAGTCAAACCAACTGAACCACCCAGGCACCCCTCTCTTAATTTTCATATCAGTCCTTTTATAATAAATATTAATGTTCCTATTTTTATAGCCAAAGAAATCAAGGATCAGAAAAGTTAATTTGTTGGAATTTGAACCCAGATCTGGCCCTATGTTCCTGAAGCACACTTCAACTCCCAGTTTCTATTTAGGTGCCTCAAATAATTTCAATTTAATAATTTTTTAAGTTCTAGGGTGTCTGCGTAGCTCAATTAGTTAAGTGTCCGACTTTGGCTCAGGTCATGATCTCACTATGCGTTGAGTCCTGCTTTGGGCTCTGTGCTGACAGCTCAGAGCCTGAAGCCTGCTTTGAATCCTGTGTCTCCCTCTCTCTCTGCTCCTCCCTTGTTCACACTGTGTGTTTGTATGTCTCTCTTTCTAAAATAAACATTAAAGTAAAAAAAAATTTTTTTGAAGTTCCAAGTAATGTATATCCACTGTGGTTCCCATCTTTGTCCAGGAGAAACCTGGGACTGTGATGCCCTAAATTTCTGGAGGGGGGGAGTGGGTCACATTGTCTGAGCTTAGGCATGGGAAGGGGACATGGGCCAAGAATAAAGGATACTGTGAACAGGAAGATTTGAGAAGTCAGCAAATATGTCCAGTTGGGTGAAGCGATTATTTATGTTCCCATGGCAACTGCTGTTACCTGATTTAAAAACAAAGTTTATTGTGAAAATTTCCAAGCATTCAAAAGAAGAATATTCAGTAAGCTCCCATACAGATATGACTCCATTCTCACAGTTAACTAGATGTTTCCACATTTGCTTCATCTGTCCTTTTTCATAACGACTTTTTCCTGCTGAAGTGTTCTAAATCATTTCACCTGTCTATACCATAATACACACCTCTAAAATTAATGGACATCTTGTCACATAACCACAATGCTATTATAACCTCTAGAAAAATTATTTTTTTAATGCTTATTTATTTTTGAGAGAAACAGTACACAAACAGGGAGGAACAGAGAGAGAGGGAGACACAGAATCTGAAGGAGGCTCCAGGCTCTGAGCTGTCAGTGCAGAGCCTGACACAGGTCTTGAACCCATGGACTTCGAAATCATGACCTGAACTGAAGTTGGACACTTAACTGACTGAACCACCGAGGCGTCCCCCAAAATTATTATTTTCAAGGCCAATACTCAGATGAGACAAGCAAGGCACCAAGGGTGTAAAATTTAATGAAGCACTGCTCTTAGGGCCATGCCATGCAGTGTCAACACCTGAGAGTGGGTACCCTCCTATCAGCTCTGTATTTGATACTCAGTCCAGAATCTCATTTCCCCTATTGTTTCAAACTTTCTTTTTTATAGCTGGTTTATTTGGGATCCAAACAGAGCCAACACTTCCTTTGAATTGTTACATATGTACGCCTTTTATTTAGGACAGTCCTCACCCCTTTCTTTCTCTTGCTTTTGATTTATCCAGATACTGGATCATGCTCTGCTTTGTCTGCTTATTCCTTGTTGATATCTTTAAACTTCTTTCTCTATTCTCTGTATTTTATATAAAGACTGAGATTCATGGTGATAGAAATGCATTCAACTTTGCATCTATTTATAGAAAATATTTATATCATTTATGCTTTTTTATTGATTGGAATGAAATTGTCCATGTTATTGTCTTAGAATTCATGTTCTCTGGACCTATAATTATGTATGCTTTCTCATTTGCTATAGGCCTTCTTTATGTTTCTTTTTTTTTTAAAGTAAACTCTACACCCAATGTGGGGCTCAAACTCACAACCCTGAGATCAAAGGTCACATGGTCTACCAACTGAGCCAGATGCCCCTTCTCTGTGTCTCTTGATCACTACTTTATTTTATTGATATTCCAAAGAACCAGCTTTTAATTGTATTGAACTACTTTCCTGGGTTTTTGTTTTACCTATTTTATTTTAAATTATTTTCATTATTTTCTTCTTTCTACTCTGCTGCTATTTTACAGAAGTCAGGGACAGACTTACCTAGCAGCTTCTGGTTCTGAATCTCAGACCCTGCCCAGAGCTCAGTGCATTTGGTCATGGGTATGTCCATTCCAAGGAATATCTTGGAATACAATGTCTTCTTTCGGTCACTTCCACTTGCCTTCCATCTTTCAAATATTCATCATTGTTCCAGTTACTATTGGTGCATAACAAATTATTTCAAACTTGATTATTTAAAACAATAACAACTATTTATTTTGCCCAGGAACCTACAATATGAGTTGAGTTGGACAAAGACAGGTCATCTCTGCTCCATGTAGCACCAGCTTGGAAGGTGCAACTGGGTTCTGGGGGATCTCCTTTTAGATGGATCATTCACATGGATGGTAACTTGGTATTGGTTATGAGACTTGTGTGCCAGGGGCCTCAGTTCCTTTGCACAGAGATTTCTCCACCAGCTGCTTGGGCTTCCTCACAACTTGGTGGCTCTGTCAAGAAAGCAAAGCTGAAGTATCTGGCATTTTTATGTTCTAGTTTCAGACATCATGTGACATGCCTTACACTATCACTATTGACTGAGTTATAAAAAGCCCATTCAGGTTCATCAGAAGGAGATTTACACCTCACCACTGGATAGAAGGAATGTCAAGATCACACTGTAACAAGAGCCTATGACAAGGAGGGAAAGAGCATATTATGGAGGAAAAGGAGTTGGAGATCTGGAGTGTAGAGGTCACTGACCCAAACATTGTCTTTCTGTCATAAACACAGATGCATAGTTTGAACCTGTGCCATCAAGCAGAGAGGAATAGTAACTGTGCTTACCCATAGGGAAGAGGCAATCCTTGTCCATCTTCAGGCTGGTGATCTTCAGCCTGCCCCTCCCCCACACCCATTTTCCACACTTCTCTCAGTTCTGTGTCCTGGGAGGCTAAACTCTATAAGCTACATAATTTGGGCTCCTGTGCCCTCTGGCTTCCAGTTGGAAGATGAGGGAGCAGTAGGAGAAAGGAGTGGGTTATTTATCCCCCACCCTCATACCTTCTCCCATCTCTGGTTAAAGAGAAAATCCAAAGGAAGGGGGAAATAGGAAATAATACACTATTTAAGAATGACCACCTATGCACTCTTAAATATCACTAAATATTTTTTTTAAAGCCTGTGGTGTAACACAATTGGTGCCTAAGTATATCTTTGTCATTGGTTAGAAGAATTATTTTAGTCTAGATTTAAACATACATTTTATTCTTCACTGATTGAATTGAATTCAAAGAAAAGGGACACATGGAAGCTTATTTTATTTTTTATTTTTTAATGATTATTTTTTTTTGAGACAGAGAGAGAGAGTGCGCCAGGGAGAGGAAGAGGGAGAGGGAGACACAGAACCTGGAATGGCTCCAGGCTCTGAGCTGTCAACACAGAGCCCAAGGCAGAACTTAAATCCATGAACTGCGAGAATATGACCTGAACTGAAGTTGGACACTTAACCAATTGAGTCACTCAGGAGCCCAGAAGCTTATTTTTAAATGATAACTGGTACTATGCAAAAAATTGTAAAGTAGTTTTGATTTAATGAGATTTTCAGCTTCCTGTGCCTGGTAAGTCCTAAGCCAAAATTTGTAATTTCAAATTTTTTATATTTGCTATTTGATAAAACAGATAATATGTTGTATTTCTGATGACATTGCTGATATGACAATAATAATAATACTGCTGTGAACAATTCTGTATTTCTGACTGCACTTTGGATTATTTATCAGTATGCATTCCTAGAAGAGGAATGACCAGGCCAGAGGCTATCACCACTTTTCCCACTCTTGGGTACAGAGCAGAGCCCCTTTCCTGGCTTATTGTAGTAAGTCATACTTCCACCAGCCATTTCATAGCCCTGTCTCAACACACCCTCAATAGCATCACTGATTCTCAATCTTTTGTAACTTCATAAGCAAAGTGGTACCGCATAGCTGTATTGACATTTATTTCATTACAGAAGAGTCTGAATCTTTTCACATATTTATTTTAAATTCATATTTATGTTGTAAAATTATCTTATTCTTGTTCTTCACCTATGTGAATATAACGCACCTCTTATATTTTTATCATTGCTGAGATTTCTTGTTAAAATAAGAGATTTAGGTGGTGCCTGGGTGGCTCAGTCAGTTGAGTGTCAGACTCTTGATTTCGGCTCAGATCATGATTTCACGGTTCGTGAGTTTAAGCCCTGCATAGGGCTCTATGCTGACTGACAGTGCTTGGGATTCTCTCTCTCCCTCTCTGCCCCTCCCATGCACATGCACATGTACTCTCTCTCTCTCTCAAAAATAGATAAGCATTTCAAAAAAGATGGGAGTAGTTTTAAAATTCAGATTTTATTTTTAAATACACTAATCCTGTTACCTGCCATATTGGCAAATTAGATGTTATGTGAATAGTCTTGAAACTTTCAAAAGGTTCAGGCGATTTTTTTCCTGGTTGGCATGTGTACATGTGTTTCCATATTAATTTCAATAATGTTACTTTTATTGTCTCTTTTAGGTTCTATCTATGCAGGCAAAATATTATGAAGAAACAAATTCAAGACCAAAACAAAGTTTATATGGATATTTCAGATAAAAGGAAAGAAAGGAGAATGCTGCCTGTTTGAACTGGATCATTGGGTACAGGTCTTACCTTAACTTTCCCTAAGTAGACACAGCTTATTAAAACATCCACTACTTAACTTTGTAATGATTATTCTAGTTTAATATCAATGCGTCTGTGTAGAATGCGAGAAGTTAAACGTTCAAAGTGCTAGTTGAAGATAACTTTTCTTCTGAAGGTTTTGGGTTCCTGGTAATAATTCCTATATCATGCAGTTTCAAAAGCATTTGGGCTTTGCCATATTTGGACCATCTGAGACAAGTTTGAGTTAATGTGACTCTTCGCTATTAAAGCTGCTGCAAAGTACATTTCCTCCATAATGCAGGGTTCCGCATGGAAATAGAACATTACGTTGTATGGTTGCTATTACTATATTGCATTAGAAATTCTAAAAAATGATTTTGTTTTAGGGTGATTCATTGTCCTGAGGATTTGGTCTTCAAACTGGCGTTTGCTTCATTTCATTCTTGGGTAACTGCAGGTACACATATTTATTAATATTGAATATATGAGTATCATCACTGGCTTCTTTATAGGATAGGTGCATGAATGACATCTCAAGATAACAAGGTCTTCTCAAACATTTTTTAACCTTAAAAGTATGATAATTGTTCTTTATATTAGAAAGTTTTCATTATCCTCACTTAGAAGAAACCAAGTCTTCCAAATGCAGAACATCTTTGCTGCAGATGATGGGAGATTTGTAAAAAAGGTTACAATCAACATGGCACATGTTGATTTGTGACAAATGTTTGTAAATGTACATAACTTAATATATAGAGAGTTTAATTGCCACAGCAACATTTTCCCACATGATTTTCAATCTGCACTTGAATTTTCTACCTGGAATCTCAGCAGTTGTAACTCTTTCTTGATTAAGTACTTGATTGTGGTCAGTGATTTTTGAAGTTCATCAACAGTTTGCTTAAGTTCCACTTCAGACACACCTTGACCAACTTCTTATCAACACTGCCCACCTCCCTTAAACAAATGCTTTCTGAAGAAGGCCTCGGTCACATCTCTGCTTCGGAGATTGCTGAACATCAAGTCACCTGATATTGCCTCTAGAAAGCTAGACACTGCTTGGTGTATTTTTTTTTTAAATGTTTTATTTATTTCCAGGAGAGAGAGAGAGAGACAGCGTGAGCAGGGGAGGGTCAGAGAGAGAGGGAGTCACAGACTGAAACAGGCTCCAGGCTCTGAGCTGGCAGTCAGCACAGAGCCCGACGCGGGGCTCGAACCCACAAACCGCGAGATCATGACCTAAGCGAAAGTCGGACGCTTAACCGACTAAGCCACCCAGGCGCCCCTGCTTGGTGTATTTTTTATCCAGAAGACTAAGCAATCCTTCTGAAGAATTTTAAAGAGGTCTATCCAGACCGGGCTTCTTGTGAAAGCCTAATTGACAGGCAGCTCTCCAATCAGAATGAAATTCCAAATCATCTGTCATCATTTGCCATATTAATCAATACCATTTGGAGTATCTGTGGCCATTTTCTGAATTTCACCTTGATACTCTATCCATGAGCAGTTCTTGCCCTTTCACTGTGCCTTCAATCTATAGCCTACAGCCCCCACCCCTTCTAGTGATCTCCACCCCACCCCCCAGTTAACAGCAGTTTCAGTGATTGATGATTTTTTAAAAGCACACATAATAGATAGAGGGATAGAGTATATATGTTATTTTAAGGTCAGGAATCATCCCTCTATTACCATGCCTTTAAGAATGTGACAGATTTTTATTTTATCCCTGCATATTTTTAGAAGAAACTAGGGATATTAAATATGTAAAGAGATGAAAACGAGAAATTTCCCTGCAATGACCTTATAACTCCAAGTCAATCTATAGACAATTCCAGAATTAAAATATCTTTTGGAGAACTCTATCTCACTCACTGCCATCATTATCAATATCATCAACAAGATTTGTAAACATGTATAGTGTATTTCCTGTGGGCCAGACCCCGTGATTAGTATTTACATGGTTTAAGCTACACTTTTGTCCTTTCAGGAAGGTGTTGTTACTATTTCCATTTGCAGGTGGTTAGAAGGTTAAGCTCTTTGCTGCACTTCTCACATCTAGGGAGTGGGAGCTGGGGTATAAGCTCAGACAAGTGGATACCTGAGCATCACTTACACACTGTCTTGCTTTTTGTCATGCAGGTTCAGGCAGGAGCCAACCTTTCAATATTCCGTTCCTCTGCTCCTTCTATTCAATTACTCCAGTTCTATTCATTCTTAGTTGGCTCCTGATACTGCCCATTCTTGGCCCTCAAGTCTCCATTCTCCCCACAGCTCTGCTTGTACCAGCTCTCATTGACTCTCTCCTCCATGACTGTAGTCTCACTGCCTCAGTTTCTCCTCAGCCCAATCAATCCTCTGTATTGGCACAAAGCAAGAAACCAATAAGTTCAGGTTCCACTAAACAAGAGCAAAGATATGACCATGTTACTATCTGCTGATGGTAGAATAAAATTTCAAAACCTGAAAACAGTGTTCAAAGTTCTTTGTGTTCAGGTTCTTAGCTTGGTCTGCCATGCCCTCCTGAGAGCCTATGGTAACCTGAGATTATAGAATTACCCAGACAAGCTGGGACTTCCCTACTCTGTGCCTTGCTCAAATTCTTCACTCTGTTTGGAATGTCCTTCTCTCTACCCTACCTCTACTCCCTATTTTCTGCCTACACTTTCTTCAAGATCCTGCTCAAGCATCATTTGCTTTGCAAAGACTTCCTGACTCCTTGAATTAGAATACTTGCTCTCATTGAACTGTTCATACAGCTCCACACTCCTTTATTCACAGTTCAGAAACTTAAAATGCTCTGAAGACCAAAACTTATTTTTGTGATTTCAATGAACTTTTTTGGTAGTCTAACCTAATCCAAACTGACATCAGACTATTTACAGTCAGTGTGAAAATTCACATTTTGCTTTAGAAATAAAAATTGACTATGATTACTGTGTGGCCCCCCAGAACCCAATAGACTTGTTATGTAAACTATGGTATGTGTATCATATTGTATTAAATTCTGAATTCCATAGTGTCTCTAGTCTCAGAGTTTGGGATAAGGGATTGTAGACCTATACCTAGTGCTCACCACAGTATTTGGCATTAGTTACTTGTCATCATACATCTCACTAGCCACCTAAAGTCAGAGATTATGACATTTTCATACAAATAGAACCAGGGACACCTGGGTGGCTCAGTCAGTTAAGCGTCCAACTTCAGCTCAGGTCATGATCTCACATTTCATGGGTTTGAGGCCCGTCTGGCTCTGTGGTGACAGCTAGCTCAGAACCTGCAGCCTGTTTTAGATTCTGTGTCTCCCTCTCTCTCTGACCCTCCCCTGCTCACACTGTCTCTTTCTCTCAGAAATAAATAAAACCGGGGCGCTTGGGTGGCTTAGTCGGTTAAACGTCTGACTTTTGCTTGGGTCATGATCTCGCGGTTTGTGGGTTCGAGCCCCTCGTCGGGCTCTGTGTTGACTGCCAGCTCAGAGCCTGGAGCCTGTTTCAGTCTGTGACTCCCTCTCTCTCTGACCCTCCCCTGCTCACGCTGTCTCTCTCTCTCTCTCCTATAAATAAATAAAACATTAAAAAAAATTTAAAAAATAAATAAAACGTTAAAAAAAGAATACATACAAATAGAACCAGGCACATATGCGGCTGACATTCACCCTCTTTATGTAAGCCATGAGGGGCATCACATATGAGGTCTCTAAACTTTCCACTATAGTCCCTACATTTCTTCCTTTTTGGTTTTAGGTTGAATAGTCTCCATACCTGTCCAGGACCAGCTCCTTCAATCTACAGTCTTAATCTCACCCTTTCTTTAGACTGTTGCTTTAATTATCCCCTATATTCTCTATATTACCTGTTGGCTCTTTTTATTCAATCTACAAGAAAATTCAAGTTTCCCTACTGTTTATTTTTTTAATTAAAAAAAAGTTTTTTAATGTTTATTTATTTTTGAAGAGAGAGAAAGACGGAGCACAAGTAGGGGAGGGAAAGAGAGAGAGGGAGACACAGAATCCAAAGCAGGCTCCAGGCTCTGAGCTGTCAGCACAGAGCCTGATGCAAGGCTCAAACTCATGAGCTGTGAGATCATGATCTGAGCTGAAATTGGATGCTTAACCAACTGAGCCACCCAAGTGCCCCTCTTACCACTGTTTAAAAACATTCAGTATCATCCTGATTAAATAAATGGTTCATCTTTATAGTAATAAACCAACTAATAAATGCAGATGGAATAAATATTTTTAGAAAAAGAATCACATTTTGTAATCATCAGAGTAATGATTGATGTGGGCAAAAATCATCAATGGATACTGAAACTAGTAGGTGTTTTAAGGAGCAGGATATTTACATAGTCTCAAAGTAACTTTCCATGAACTACAAATTACAGAATGAAAATAGTTACTTTACAGAATGAAAATAGTTACTAAAGTTTGTCTACAGTTACTTTACAGCAGACAAGTGATCAAAGTTCGTATCCCCAACATGGGGACAAAATGGCATCATGTGGCTCCTGATGTAATGCTCTATGATAGTCCTGCAATAATTAGTAATCTTGATCACGTTTTGGGGAAACATCATCAAATCCACATTGAGGGACATTCTATAAAATAGTCAGTCTATGCTCCTCAAAAAATGTTAATGCTGGGGCACCTGGGTGGCTCAGTCAGTTGGGCAACTGACTTGATTTCAGCTCAGGTCATGATCCCAAGGTCATGGGATGGAGTCTTTGGTTGGGCTCTGTCCTGAGCATGGAGCCTGCTTAAGATCCTCTCTTTCTCTCTCTCTCTCTCTCTCTCTCTCTCCCCCTCCCTCTCCCCCTTGCCCCCACTCATGCTCTCTCTCTCTTTAAAAAAAATTAAAAATGTTAATACCATGAAAGACAAAGTCTTGGAAACTGTTCCAGATTTAAGAATCCCAAAGAGACATGACAATGAAACGAGGTATACTATCATGGTTTGACCCAGAATGGGGAAAAAATAGCTGCAAAGGATATTGGGGACAGTTATTGAAATTTGAAAATAGAATGTAGATTAAATAATAATATTATATCCATGTGAAATTTATTAATCTGATAACTGTACTGTTGTAATGGAAAATAATGTCCTTGTTTCTCGAAAATACACCTCAAGGGGTTCTTGGATGACTCAGCCAGTTAACCATCCGACTTCAGCTCAGTGCATTATTTCACAGTTCATGAGTTCAAGCCTTGTGTCTCGCTGTGTGCTGACAGCTCAGAGCCTGGAGCCTGCTTCAGATTCTATCTCCCTCTCTCTCTGTCCCTCCTCTGCTTGGACTCTGTCTCTCTCAAAAATAAACATTAAAAGAAAAATAAAATTTTCTTTTAAAAAAGAAAATACATAGTGAAATATCTAGATGCAAAGGGGGCATGATGTCTGCTACTCATCATTCATAAACAAAGGATGATAAAGCAAAGATGCAAGATGTTCACAAATGGTGAATGGTGAATCTGAGTATATGGTAGATCATTGTATTATTTTTGCAACTTTTATGCAAGTTTTTAAATTATATATGAATATAAAGTCACTGAACATTTCCTAGATTCTTGCATAATCTAAAGGTTTTTTATAAAATTTTTAAATGTTTATTTATTCTTTTAGAGAGAGAGAGAGCACGAGCAGGGAAGGGGCAGAGAGAGGGAGACACAGAATACAAAGCAGGCTCCAGGCTCTGAGCTGTCAGCACAGAGCCTGATGCGGGGCTCGAATTCACTAACCACATGATCATGACCTGAGCCAAAGTCGGACGCTTAACTGACTGAGCCACCCAGGAGCCCCAGACTTAACCTAAAGTTGACAACTTGTTTCTTCCTCCTGTGATCTCACCCTTCTCATACTCATCGACTCCAAGTTCTCATTTTGTGTTCACTTAAGTTTCAGTTCCAATTACAGTAAAACCTAGGTTTGTGAGCATAATTTGTTCCAGAAACATACTTGTAATCCAAAACACTTGTATATCAAAGCAAATTTCAAGAACCATTGGCTCAGTTGTGATCATGTGACATTCCTCACCACCTACTACTACTCGTATTGCAAGACATCACTTGTTTATCAAGTTAAAATTTATTAGAAATGTTTGCTCATCTTGTGGAACATTTGTAGAACATTATTCACAATCCAAGGTTTTACTCTACTTCTTTTTACTTCTCATCCATCTTTACCATCTTTACTTTCATTGAAGGTAAATCCCCTCTCTTCTGTAAAATTTTAACTTCCTGTGGGTTCCACAATACAACTCTCTTGTTTTTACTCCACTTTTCTCATCTTTCTGATAATGTTCACTGACTTCTCATCAGGTCCCAAGATATCTTCACTTTATTTTATTTTCACTCACCATTCTCTAGGCATCTCATCTATTCCCACTGCTCTCTCCCAAGCAGTAAAATCCAGCCCTGGCTTTCTCCCAAGTTCTAGAACCATGGTATTAATCGCTTAAGATTCCCAAATTTGCCAAAATTTGTCATCTCTCTTCCTTCAAACCTTCTTGGTTTGTCCACATCTCAATCTCTAAAATCCTTAACCACTCAGTCTAGCTTGGAAATGCAAGATTGCTTTAACTCCTCCCCATATGTACTCTGCCACTCTATTCTCTGCTCTACTCTTGGCCTTTAACAGGGGCTGGGTTCAGCTACCTAAAACTTGCAAGTGTGGCTGATATTAATGATACCATCCAACCTCTTACTAGATTGTGGCCCAAATCCCTTAGCATGAGAGTCAAAACCCTTCTCAGTCCAGGGGGACCTATCTTTTGGCTCCATCTCTTACCACTCCATGGTGCTCCTCATGCCCCAGTTACACTTGGCTTATCACTGGATACCAGGCACATTGTATTGTCTCATTCCTATATCCATCTTTACATGCTGTTATCTCTGCCCTTTCCTAATCCTCTACCTGATGATCCCACTCATCTCTCAAGACCCAGTTTAAATATCACTCCCCTTACAAAGTCTTTTCTTATCCTTCTTGCCAGATTTAATTAAGCCAGATAATTCTCTGGGCTCCCACAACACTTGATTTAACTCCTGTTTTAGTCCTATCTGCAACTAAAGTATAGCTGAGTTAGGGGTATATATACTTGTCCCAGGAGGTAGGGTTATATATGATTCATTTTTGGTTTTTAGAAACTCCTAAGCAGATGGTAGGTTTTCAACAACTGTTTTAATGGGCTTTCATTTCTGCATGCTGCAATTATTCTAGTTGCCCTGAGACATGTTTAACAAAGTCTTTGAAAGGCCTTTGTGGTCGCCCAGTTACAGCTCTTCACTCCTTTTTCTATTGCTTGTTTTTGGTTCCATGCTTAAGGCCTTGACTTCCACTTTGGTCCTCACATCTGTGCCGCCCTGCACTAAGAGCTACTCAGGTATCCTACATTACCCTAATGTCCCATCTACCTCTTGTCTGCCCTCTTCTCTGGAACCTGAGCTTCTGGAAGAGATGGGATTACACCTTGACTTGAAGAATGGGTAGAGATAACCATTCAATCCTCTCTATTCTTTTGTCTCATTCTTAAGACCCTGTCACATGAGCTGTGCTCTGTATTGGGTGACTTTGGGCCAGACAGACATTGATATTAACCTCCTCATGAGACCTTACGGGGCATCTAATAGCAATCCTTCAACTTGCAGATGAGAAAAGTAAGACTCAGAGGTCATCTAGGCAGTTGGCAACAGCCTTTTGAGTTCACTGCTCTTTCCACTCATATTGCCTCTGTGAAGAGCAGTTTACATGTCATCATTCATAATTATGAAAGTCTCCCTGTAAAAGCCCATTTCATAACCCTAGCTCATCTTATGATGTTATGTTCCAATTTTTGATTGCTGAATGAATTATATTTCTCTATGTTTGCTAAGTAGGTTTTTGTGTATCATAAACAACACCATATGGGAATTGACTAAATATTGGCCCTTATTTTGTCAGATAATTGTAAAATAATAACCAGCTGGGAAAAAAATAAGATATAGTTTTCTATGCCATATTGCCTTGAATAACATTGGGTTTGATTAACAAGGAGGAAAAAAAGCTGAAATGAGAAAAATAAAGAGGGTTATTTACATCCTGCTTTGTGTGTACATCCTCAAAGAAGCTGTAATGCAGCACAATTTCGATGATTGTCACAAAATTGGTAGTTCTTAGCAGCACCTATGATTCCCCATTGATCTGATTGTTTCTGGAATTCATTATAAAAGAAAGATAAGGATAATTTTCCTGGGATTATTGTCAACTGTCTGATTGTATAAGCAACCACCATTTTCAGGTTTTTCTGAGCATAAAAGCACAGCAAAGAGAAAGCAATGATTAGGAAGAAATCCATAGAACATGTTATATTCAAACCTTCCTGTATGTATCTGTATTTGTCTGCCTTTAGAATTCAAAAATCAAAGAAGGCAAAAAGTATTTATTTATGGATTCACTTTAACTTAATACTTCCTGTAGCTCTTATAAATGTTTTTTCTTCTTATATTTGGCAACAATTAACTGCTTTTATTTTTTAAAAATATGAATTTTCTAGACAATACCTGAGGCATTCCCAAAATAAAATGTCTTCCTCAGAACATATAAGAAGTATATCCATCTAGATGCTGGCGAGGATGTGGAGAAACGGGCACCCTCCTACACTGTTGGTGGGAATGTAAACTGGTGCAGCCCCTCTGGAAAACAGTGTGGAGGTTCCTCAAAAATTAACAATAGAACTCCCCTATGACCTAGCAATAGCACTGCTAGGAATTTACCCAAGGGACACAGGAGTGCTGATGCATAGGGGCACTTGTACCCCAATGTTCATAGCAGCACTCTCAACAATAGCCAAAACATGGGAGGAGCCTAAGTGTCCATCAACTGGCGAATGGATCAAGAAGATGTGGTTTATTTGGGGCGCCTGGGTGGCTTAGTCGGTTGGGCGTCCGGCTTTCGCTTAGGTCATGATCTCGCGGTTGTGGGTTCGAGCCCCGCGTCGGGCTCTGTGCTGGCTGCCAGCTCAGAGCCTGGAGCCTCTTTCGGTCTGTGACTCCCTCTCTCTCTGACCCTCCCCTGCTCACGCTGTCTCTCTCTCTCCTAGAAATAAATAAAACATTAAAAAAAAATTAAAAAAAAAAGATGTGGTTTATCTATACAATAGAATACTACTTGGCAATGAGAAAGAATGAAATCTGGGGGCGCCTGGGTGGCTTAGTCAGTTGAGCGTCCGACTTTCACTTAGGTCATGATCTCACGGTTCGTGGGTTCGGGCCCCGCGTCGGGCTCTGTGCTGACTGCCAGCTCAGAGCCTGGAGCCTGTTTCAGAGTCTGTGTCTCCCTCTCTCTCTGACCCTCCCCTGCTCACGCTGTCTCTGTCTCTCTCTCCTAGAAATAAATAAAAATATTAAAAAAAAAAAAAAAAGAATGAAATCTGGCCATGGATGGAACTTGAGGATGTTATGCTGAGCGAAATAAGCAGAGAAGGACAGATACCATATGTTTGCATGTATAGGAGGATTAGGAGGAACTTAACAGAGGACCATGGGGGGAAAATAGTTGGGGAGAGGGAATTAGGCAAACCATGAAAGACTCTTGAATGCTGAGAACAAACTGAGGACTGATGGGAGTCGGGGGGAGGGGAAGGGGGTGTTGGGTAGGGAGGAGGGCACTTGTGGGGACGAGCACTGGGTGTTGTACGGAAACCAACTTGACAATAAACTATTAAAAAAAAGTATATCCAGTTACAAACAGAAGTATAATGATGCCTAGTATGAGTTTAATTATATGGCCATTTGTGTGATGATCTGTCTACCTTGCTCACTTGATCAGTAAGTGCCATTAAGCACAGATGTTCTGGTTTCTGTTCCTCCAGAAATAGGTCATAAGATGAGGATTTTACTGCAAGTGGTTTATTGAAAGGTGAGCCCAGGAAGCACACACTAGGAATGGAGCAGTGAGAGAGAAAAGAAGGAAGTCAACAAAGGGTGCACTATTAGGTAACTGCTGGGAACTTCAGATTTGTCCCCTCCTTGGAGATTTATATACCAACTACACCCAGCTGGCATAGCTTGAGGGATGCTGGAGTAGGAAGGTATTAACTCCCCAGTATTTCTGTCCTGAGGCTAAAAAAAAAAAAAAATCATCAGTGCCAGGATACCAACAGTTTTGCTGTAATCATTTATGGTCATTTTTTATCACCATTGCATCACCTATCAGAGAATGTGCCCTACAGTGGATGCTCAGTGTTGGAGGGAAGGAAGGAAAGAGGAAGGAAGGATGGAAGGAAAGAAGGATGACAATTCTCCACAAATAAATATATAGGTTCAATACAATTCTAACCAAAATCCCAGTAAACTGTTTGTTGAAACTGAGCATACTTGTTAAATAGCTCCGGGCCCCTTGGAATTTCAAGAGACCTTTAAGAATTTATAAAGACCTACTGAACTCATACCTGAGTTCATCTTGAATAAGGAAAAGAAAAAAAAGAAAGAAGTGGTGGTAAAGAGAACTGTAGGTTGCACCCCAAAAAGTTGAAATTGAATTCAAAATATTTGGCTTTATATATGTTAAATTTTACATTTAACAAAGTTAAATGTAAAAAATATTTATCTTGTCACAATAAAAAAATGAGAAAAAATTCTACTTGAAATTTCAAAAGCCAATAAATGAAAATAAAGCTATGCCATTACTAGCCTTCCAAACAAATTACTGTAAAATAAATGTAAAAATGTACCAGTTACTTAGATCTAAAACTTAGTAATATAAGAACATAAAAATGGAGATGAAGAGAGAGGAATAAAATCATGCCAAATCTTTTACTTGACACAACAGACTAATATAAGGTGTTTCCCTCTTATCTATGAATGTTATAGAAATAAGGGTTAAAAACAGTTTCTGGAAAACTTAAAGGTAATTATTAGCAGAAATTAAAACAGGATATATGCTTTTTTGATCACTAAAAAAGGAACAGAAAAAACATACTGTGCATACCCAGGACCATCTACAAAACATACACATAAAAAAAAAAAGGATAAAAACAAAAAAACACAAAACAACATGACAGATGCAAGATAAAACAATTATAATCATTACAGTTAATTATAATAATAACAAATACATTAAAAGACAAATTCTCTGATTCGGTAACAACAGTGTGACACCAAAAGTCTTAAAGGTCGGGTCAGCGTCTGTCAGACAGATTCAAAAAATAAAAAAGCAAGAGTACAATATTAATATTAAACATATTAGAATTTAAGGCAAATATTAAAATGGGCAAAGAGTGTGAGAACAGATGAAAGAGCACAACTCAAACTGAATTGTTTCATGAACATATAGTTTTTAAATACAGTTGCAGCAAAACACGAAAGTTATATATTCGTATCTTGCATTTGCAAGAATAAATTTACCAAATTTAGATATGAACAGGGGCAGCAGGAAATAGGGTAGGAACAGGGAAGACTCTTTTAGTGAGTCACTTTGTCTTTAGTTGATAAAAGATAATTCCCATAGATCAGGCTTTTTTGGAAACAGACCCCAAGACAGAGGTTGCATGCAAGAGGTTTTCTGGTGTGTCTTCTCAGGAATATCATCTGTAAGGGAATGATGGAAACCAGATTGGCACAAGGAGAACTTGAACTACATTGCAGTCATAACAAAGGCCTCAGCAGATCCTGGTGAGAGCTCTGGAGCTGTCATGGTCCTTCCAAATATTTCCCCATTGAGGCAAGCAGAGCATAACTTTGTACTCCTGCATCTATCAACCAGTCATTGGCTACAGACTGCCCCTAGGTAGGGGGCTTAATTTGGGGCACGAGAGCTCCTTCAGGTGAAGACAATTTCTTCAGGTTGGAAATCACTACTCCATCCTAACAAGTAAAAGCTGCACAGACTGAAAAATCAACAACTCTTCTTAGATCAATAATAGAAGGAACAACACAGGGCAAACTATTGCCCCCAAGATTGGAAAGACTGATGAATGGAGAAAGTCAAGACTTCCTGGCACACACATTCATGAGTGGAAGCCAGTGTCAGGGCAAAAACACCTGAACTACAATTGAAGAATTGCTGGAGGCTCAATGCAGACAACTCTAAGAGTTAAAAGCTACAAGGGAACCTATTCATAGAGGCCCACAACATTGTGAGATTTACCACTGACAAATCAACCACATTCCTACAGTAAGTATCGAAGAAAAATCCTCTCCTGCTTCCCAGCAGGAGCAGGGGGGAAAAGAACCATTTTGAAATACTAGACCACTCTGTTCTTAACAGGGCCTGGCCTCAGGGGAAACCAGAGCATAACCTGCTTGGTTATACCAGAAATTAACTGACCCGGGGAAGGGAAATACTGAATTCAACTCTAGCTGATTCTAGTCATCCTGTCCCACCAAGGTGGAGGGGAAAATAAAACAAAACTGAGAAACACCTGTGAAGTTCACAGACACGTGAGCACAGGCTCACTAAAAGATTGAGACCTAACCACAGGATTATAGAACAATTCTCTCCCCCACACCTCACAACCACATCACTAGGGGCCTATTTACCACAGTTCATTTTACCCAGTACATGATGTCAGGCTATTTTAAAAAATGATAAGACACACCAAAAGGCACAAAAGTACAATTTGAAGAGGCAAAGCAACCATCAGAACCTTACACGGCAGAGATGTTGGAATGATTAGAGTGGGGATTTAAAACAACTATGATTGGGGTGCCAGGGTAGCTCCTTTGCATGTGTCCAACTATTCATTTTGGCTCAGATCATGATCTCATGGTTCATGAGGTTGAGCCCTGCATCAGGCTCTGTGCTGACAGCATGGAGCCTGCTTGGGATTCTTTTTCCATCATTCTCTACTCCTCCCCTGCTTGTGTTCTCATTCTCTCTCTCTCTCTCTCTCTCTCTCTCTCTCTCTCTCTCTCTCTCCCCACTCCCTCTCCCTTTCTCTGTCTCTCTCTGACTCTCAAATGAATAAATAAAAATTTTAAAAAATAAAGCAACTATAAAAAAATAAAGCAACTATAATTAATATGCTAAGAATTCTAATTGATAGTGTAGACAGGATGCAAGAACAGGTGGGCAATGTAAGTAGAGAGATGAAAAGCCTAAAAAAGAGCCAAAAATTGATGCTAAAGATTAAAGACAACAACAACAGTAACAGAAATGAAGAATGCATTTGATGGACACAACTGAGGAAAGAATCTCTGAGCCAGAGGATGTATCAGTAGAATCCTCAAAACCAAAAAGCAAAGAAAACAAAGACTGAAAAATACAGAACAGAATACACTGTGTGACAGCTGCAAAAGGTGCAACATACACATAATGGGAATACCAGAAGGATAAGAGAGGAAGAAGCACAAGAAATAGATGAAACAATAATGATTAAGAATTTCTCCAAATTACTTAAACACTGAAACATAGATCCAGGAAGCTCAGAGAACTGAATAAATGCCAAAAAACTATAATGCTATCTTTGACTTTCTGCAGTTGTTAATCTAGATGAAAAGAAACAATTGCTTAAAAGACATAATATGCCAAAACTCACACAGGAAGAAATAGATGAACTAAATGGGCCTATATCTATTAAATAAAGTGAATCAATAATTAATAACCTTCTGAAACAGAAAGTATGAGGCCCAAATGGGCTTAGTGATGCAATACACCAAATATTTATGGATGAAATTATACTACTTCTCTACAATCTCTTTCAGAGGACAGATATAGGGGCACCTGAGTGGCTCAGTCAGTTAAACATCTGACTCCTGATCTCACCTCAGGTCATGATCTCATAGTTGGTGAGTTCTAGCCCCACATCAGGCTCTGCACTGATATGCAGAGACTGCTTCAGATTCTCTCTCTTCCTCTCTCTCTGCATCCCCCTTTACTTGCTTGCTGTCTCCCTCTCTCAAGTAAACTTAAAAAAAAAAAAAAAGAAACAGATGGAACACTCCCTAACTCATTGTATACGACCAGCAGTACCCTATCACCAAAAGTAAACAACACCATTACAAGACAAGAAAACTACCAGACCAGTATCTCATGGACATCTTCAACAAAATGTTAGCAAACTGAATCCTAAAACATATTAAAAGAATCATACATCATGACCAAAAGTGGATTTTTTCCCAAGTATGCAAAGCTGGCTTAACATTCAATAATCAATTGATGTTTGATTCCATCATATCAACAGACAAGAAAGAAAGAAAGAAAGAAAGAAAGAAAGAAAGAAAGAAAGAAAGAAAGAAAGAAAGAAAGAAATCACATAATTATATCAATTGATGCAGGAAAAGTATTTGACAAAATCCAACATCCATTCATAATAAAAACTCTCAGGAAACTAGAAATACAAGAGAATTTTCTCAACTTGATAAAGACTATCTACAAAATACTACAGCTAACATTATACTTGATGCTGAAAAACTCAAAGATTTCCCCAAAGATCAGGCACAAGGCAAGAATGTCCCCTCACACCAATCCTCTTCAGCACCATATTGGAGTCCTTGCTAGTGCAACAAGGCAAGAAATGGAAATTACAGATATACATATTGTAAGGAAGGCCTAAAACTGTCTTTGTCCACAGATGACATGATTGATTGTCTAGACAGAAAATAAAAAAATTTTTTGATTGAAACAAACTGGAACTAATAAGAGATTATAGCAAGGTTACAGGATACAAGGTTAATTTACAAAAGTCAATTGCTTTCCTATATACCAACAATCAAAAGGTAGGTGGGGCACCTGAATGGCTCAGTTGGTTAAGCATCCAACTTTGGATCAGGTCATGATCTCACAGTCCGTGAGTTCAGGCCCTGCGTCAGGCTCTGTGCTGATAGCTCAGAGCCTGGAGCCTGCTTCAGATTCTGCATCTCCCTCTCTCTCCACCCCTCCCCTGCTCATGCTCTCTTCTCTCTCTCTCTCTCTCAAAAACAAATAAAACATTAAAAATTAATAATAATATCAAGATATTTTTATCAGTTTGACAAATATTAAAATAATTTTTTAAAAACCATTGTTGCCCAGGAGAAATAAGTAATCCTGTAAGGATGGGCACAGAGAATCTAAATTGAACCATCTTCCTGGAAGGCAGTTTAGTATTGAATAAAAAATGTGAGGGCATCTGGGTGGCTCAGTCAGTTGAGTGTCTGACTTCCACTCAGGTCATGGTCTTGTGTCCATGGGTTCACGCCCTGCATGGGGCTCTCTCTGTGCAGACAGCTCAGAGTCTGGAGCCTGCTTTGGATTCTGTGTCTCCTTCTCTCTCTGCCCCTCCCCTGTTCGTGCTCTTTCTCTGTCTCTTAAAAAATAAAATAAAACGTTAAAAAATATGCATATTGGATGACACAACAATTCTACTTTTATGAATTTATCTCATTGTAGGTTTATTTTTTCTTAAGTATAATTTACTTGTAGTAAAATTCACCCTTTTTCATGTACAATTTTGACAAATGTATACAGTCATACAGAATAGGTCCATTACCCTTCGCCAAAAAAACCATTCCCCTCATATTGTTACTGATCTGTTTTCTTTCACTATGGTGTTGTCTTTTCCAGAATGTCATATAATGGAATTATATAGCCTTTTGAGGCTAGCTTCTTTCACTTAGTACAGTGCATTTGATATTCATCCATGGTGTTGCATGTGGTATGACTGTACCACAGTTTATTTATACATTTCCAAGGTGAGAGTTGTTTCCAGTTTTTTACAACTTGGTGGGTTTTTTTTTTTTCTTTTATGCATCATGTGTATTTTAAGAAATCTTTGCCTAACCCAAAGTCACAGAAATCTTCTCTGTTTTCTTCTCTTTACTTTTAGGTATTACATTTATTTATATGTATTATGTGTTTGATTTTGGTATGGATTTAAGTTCACTTTACAACACATGGATGTCCACTTGTTCCATCACCATTTGTTTAAAAGACTAGCCTTTTTCCATTGAATCACCTTTGTGCTTTTGTTGAAAATTAATTGACAAGATGTGTGTGGGTTTATGTCTGGACTCTATTCTGTTCTACTGATTTATGTATCTGTCTCTTCATGTTATGATGACTTGTAGTTTTATAATAAGTCTTGAAAACAGGTAGTGTTAGTTCTTCCAACTTTGTTATTTTCTCCTTTTTTTTTTCAAAATCATCTTGGCTATTCTAACTCTTTAGCCTTTCCTTGTAAAATTTTAGAATCAGCTTCTCAATTTCTGTAAAAATTTCTGCTGGGATTTTGATTGAAATTGTGTTGAAATAATTTGGGGAGAAGTAACATCTCAGTAGTATGAGTTCTCCAATGAACATGATATAGCTCTCCATTTATTTAGATATTTGATTTCTGTCATTAATGTTTTGTAGTTTTAAACATACAGATCCTGAACATATTTTGTTGGATTTCTATTTAAATATTTTCTATTTAAATATTTATTTTCTGGTACTATTGTAAATGGCTTGGAAAGACAAATAGACTAATGGAACAAAATAGAATCCAGAAAGAGACCACAGCCTAGATTTGTGACAAAGGAGGCATAAATTAGAACATTAAATAGTAATGTTGGAGGATCATCATATTGTATTAAAGTTTAACCTTTTCTTGGAAGCTATGTCTGATAACATCATGATTATACCTATGTAGCGTTATTTCATCATCATATTAGTAGTATGTTTATTTTTGTAGGGAAAAATATATAGTTATCTTTCAATAATTAATGTGTAGGTATGTTGAATGCAATTTTAATGAAGATTATAATGATTACCTTGGTCAGGTTATAGTATAGATTATATCAGGATTGTACAGTACTTGCTGAAATTTTTCTGAGTTCAGAGCTTAGTGATTTACTTTTTAAAAATTTTTTAATGTTTATTTTTTTAGAGAGACAGAGACAGAGTATGAGTGGGGGAGGGGCAAAGAAAGAGAGAGGTACAAAGAATCTGAAGCAGGCTCCAGGCCCCAAGCTGTCAGCACAGAGCCTGACGTAGTTTGAGCCTGACGCTCAAACTCAGGAACCTGGAGATCATGACCTGAGCCAAAGTTGGACACTTAACCAACTGAGCCACCCAAGAACCTCCAGAGCTTAGTGATTTAATTCCAGTGGATTTAAGAAACAAATCTAATCCATGTTAATGCTGATCACACAATCCCTTTGCATTTTACTAAGGAATTTCTGATTTCATGTATAGGGAGCCAGCATCATTTTTTTTTATTGGAAAATTATTGTCCCTGTTTTAGGTAAAAATTTTCAGCATTTTCCAAGAAATACAAATCAAAAACTATTACTTTCTTATTTTTATTTTTGATATTTGTATATTAACAGTTTTTATACATCTAGTATACACCTAGTAAAGAAATCCCTCAACTCCATGAACTTGATCTCAGTGTGAAATTCCTGTTGATCTCTCAGAAATCTCTGGTTTGTCATTCCAACAAATAGAATAAAGAATAAAAAAGATTGATGCAGGGGTGACTCAGATGGTTAAGCATGAAACTCTTGATTTTGGCTCAGGTTATGATCTCACAGTCATAGGATCAAGCCTCGTATTGGGCTCCATGCTCAGCATGGAGACTGCTTAGGATTCTCTCTCTCCCTCTCTCTCTGCCCTCCCCCGCTCACACATGCGTGCACACTCTCTCTCAAAAACAAATATAAACTTAAAGAAAAAAAAGGATTTATGCAGTGAAAGGTGTTTGAGTAATACCTTGAAAAAGGAAACAAATTTTTGCACATACAATAAAAACCTGTGTAGGAAGCATGGATCAAAGGATTAAAAACACAGTATAAAAATAAAAGGACAGAATACTAACTTTTTAAAAACAACTACAAATGGAGTTTATGACTCAAGAGCTTGGTATTTGACAAGCTTTTACAGAAGGCAAAAATTAATTACATGGCATGGCATTAAGTGGTGAAAAAATAAGTAACATTTGATTCTTCAGTTTTCCCAACCAAATATTCAGGCCCTGAAGATTAGTATTGAACATGAAACCACATTTATTTCAGAACTAAATAGATTCACAAAGATATATGTAACTAATCTAAGTCAAAGAACTCACTGAAATCAAATAACCACTTACACTCTCAACAAAAGCAGGAAAGTCTAAGAAATAAATGCTGCACTATGTCTGTTTGTACTATTGAAAGTGGTTACCAAGAAAGAAAATCTGAAAAACAAGCAGTCAAGGGCAGTAACTGCTGCCTAAAGAGGGAGAATAAAATTACTGAGAATAATGTAGTGATTTCAGGAGGAAATGAGAAAATCATATATCAACGAACAGAATTTTTACAAAGAAAAATAGCCACAGTTTCTAGATATTCAGCATTCTAGAAATAAACGCTTTGCTGACATCTGATTCATAGGATATTAGTAACTAAATCACCAAATAATGGAAAACTGAAGCATTATTAGAGGAGTATAAGGTCATGTGTATCCATGTGGCTGAGGAAATCATTTAAAATCTGTCTCAACATAAATGGTTGACCTATCAAGAAGCCTAGGTTAGGTGTGGTAAATACAGAATCATGATTACCTATAGTTCCTGACACAAATATTTTTATTTTTTTTAAAGGTAGTTGGTTGGTTGGTTGGTTTTGGTTATTAGGAACTCCATAAATAAATACCTTTGGTATAAACCAGCATTTTGGAGGAAATGTAAATTTAAAAAAATTTTTTAATGTCTTTATTTTATTTTGAGAGACAGAGACAGAGAGTGAGCGGGGGAAGGGCAGAGAGAGAGGGAGGCACAGAATCCAAAGCAGGCTCCAGGCTCTGAGCTGTCAGCACAGAGCCTGACTTGATGCAGGGCTTGAACCCCCAAACTGTGAGATCATGACCTGAGCCGAAGTCGGATCATTAACCAACTGAGCCACCCAGGAGCCCCGTAAACTCTTCAATAACTGGTGCACCCACCTTTCAGGATATATCAATGTTTCTATTCAGTAATTGATGGTTATACTAAGGAGTCTGACTGCTATGGGCCTATAAGGCACACCCCTGTCTTTGCCCCTCTGCCCCATATTTGGGAAAGCGGATAAGAAAACGTGTATGCTCTGTCCTTTGACCCTAGAAGAAGATTCAAAACAAACAAGCTCCTGGCCCCACAGAGAAATCCTCTATCTAGCCCCGGCCCCAACCACAGTAGCATGCCAGTCTTCTTCCCTTACTCTCTCAAGCCATTTTGGATCTTCTTGGATGCCTGTCCTCCTCCCCTCAGAGACCTGTAATATATTTCAGTTAACCTGTCCATACCCTCTTGGTGTATATGTGGTGTCATCAGTCTCAACATATGAAACAAATTTTGAGAGGGTGTCCATACTGTTTCTCAGAGTGGCTACAACAGTAATGAATAACATATTGCTTACCCAGGTTTTTTCCCCTTACACAAAAGCTAAGCTAATTGGTTAGTGGCCTAAAAATTATAAAGCTGGTATATATTTGGTCAATACTGGAAACAAAACATTTGTTCAACTTAATAACAAGAGAAATATGGGTTCCACCTTTCATTTATTTATGAAATATTGGAGCAATTGTATAAACAACTGTGTGGATATACCCAATGTCATCAAAATAGGCTTGTGGCTGCACTCAACTTCTATGGTGTTCAAAAGATTCTATTTCACCAGACCTGTGAAGAAGTGACTTCATAGTGCCTTTTTTCATTCATCATGAGAAGTCATCCTACAATAATCCTTCTCTTGACAAGACAAATTCTCCATGCTAAGATTTTTAAAAATTGTTAGGAGCAACAAACACTTTTAAATATGTTTATAATCATTGAGTGGGAAAGGAGTGAAAAACCAGAAGCCACAAAGGAAAACACCAACACATTTGACTGCATAACATTTTAAAAATTCATTTGGCAAAAGACACTAGAATCAAAATTAAAAGAGAACAAACGGGGGAAATATCTGCAATATATACAGAAGAACAAAGAGTTAATATATATACTATATAAAGAACTCTTGTTTGGAGGGGGCAAGATGGCAGAGAAGTAGGAGCTCCGTACATTGCACTCCTCCCATATCTCACACGGAAAAGATCTGAAGCCATAGGAAACCTTACAGAGTCCTAGAGGTTGGGAGAAAAGGACGCAGAATCCACTGAGAAAGCCTTCTAATGTGAGTGCGAACTGGGGAAGATAAAATTGGGCCGGAATCAGAGACTCAGAGGGACAGGAGCGATCCCCCCTTGTGGGGAGTGAGAGGGGAAAGGGAGAGGCCGAAACTACTCAAGACACGGTCCCTGTCGCTGGGGAACAGAAACACCTCTGCTTGGGGCACAGAAGGACCATGCACGCCAAATCCCTGCGCGCCAAATCCCCTCGCGCCAACTTGTCCTGGAGGGGCCGCTCACCAACCGCTCCTTTGTGCTCCAGGCTTGGCTGGACCCCTAGAGGGGAGGTGAAGGGCTTAAAACTGGGAGATTTGCTCGCCAGTTCATGTTTTGAGTGACAAGACACAGAGGGACCCAGCTTCCCCCTCTCCAGCGGACCCGAGGCACCCCCCAGACAAACCCCCGTCCTTGCTCGCCAACCCGACCTGGAGAAGGGAGCAGCAATTCTGACTCAATCCCCAGTGCTAGGCAAGAGGCTTGGAATAGCCCTGAGGGGATCTCCTGCAAGGTTGTGTCTACGCAATTTCAGTGGGGCGCGCGGACTGGGATTTGGAAACTAGGCCTGGCCTGGGTTAAAGAGCGCGACCCACTTTGGCTGCACCCCCGGCAAGGGGAGTTTACACACCCAAAAAACTGAGGTGCAACGCTTGGTTCAAGAAGGGACTGGAGTGCTGCCACTCTCTTCCCCACAACTGCCAAAGCAGAACTTCTGCCTGACGCATTGGATCAAACCACGCCATCACTGATAGAGAGCTGCACTCCTTTTTTTTTTTTTTTCCTCTTTTTTCCGGACCACTGACCTGATTAATTCGGGTCACTGGCTTACTTCAACAGTCACATTTAGTCCATTCTGTAGATGTAAATTATACACCAACCTACCTTTTCATCTCTTTCTCTCAGGAGTAATTAGACTATACAGTTTCTCTGGATAACACTAGCATCCTTGTCTCACCTCTCCAACCATATTCCACCCTTTAGCTCTTTGAAAAAAGCTTCCTACCCCTTCTGCCTGTTCATTATATTTCCAATTTTGCCTCATCCCCGCCCTGTCTTCCCTCTCTTTCTCTATGCTCTTCAACCAGCACTGCATACACCCCGCCATTTAATTTTAGCTGGGAAATCTGGTAATATGCTTTAAACCGTTCTTTGCCCATAAGTTTTCTTCATTTTTCCTTTCCTTTTCTTCTTTTTGACTTTTTAATGTATTTTTTATTTTCTATTATTCGCCTTCCCTCCTCCGTCTTTTCTCTTAAATTTTTCTTTTTCCCTCTCGGTTTGCATGTTTGTTGGATTTGTCTGTGTGTTTGTGTGCCTCTTCTCCCTGTGTGTTTGTCTGTTTTCTTCTCCAGGGCTACCTCAAGAAACAAGCCAAAGTACACATGGTGGAGAGTCCCAAATATCACTACGAGTAGGAAAATAAAATAACCAAGGTCTCAACAAGAGAGACCAAGAGATACCATTCAAAAAACACTCTCTGAAAGGATAGGCCCTGGAAAGTCAAAGAGTCTTCTTCGGTACAGCAGCACTCACAGGTGCAGAGAGCATAACAAATCTTTAAAACTAACAGGAGATAGAAAGCCAACCAGAATGATGAAACGAAAGAGCACTCCTCCAAAGAAATTCCAAAAAGAATTGACAGCTAAAGAACTGCTCAAAAAAGATATATGCAGCACAACTGAACAAGATTTTAAGACAATAATCATAAAATAAATAGCTGGGATTGAAAAAAGCATAAGGGACATCAAAGAAACTATGGCAAGAAACAACATGGAGCATAAATATAGGAATGATGAATTTAAAAAGGCGATAAATGAGATACATAATATATTTGAGGCGTCCAATGCACGGATCGAAGAGGCAGAAAAGAGAATAAGTGATTTAAAAGACACCATTATAGAAAAAGAGGAAACTGAGAAAAAAAGAGACAAACTGATCCAGGAACATGAAGGAAGAGATTGAGAGCTTAGAGATGCAGTCAAACGCAACAATATCCATATCATAGGAATCCCAGAAGAGGAAGAAAGAGGGAAAAGTGTTGAAAGAGTCCTGGAAGAAATTATAGCGGAGAACTTCCCCAACCTGGGGAAGGAAATAAATGTTGAAATACAAGAGGCACAGAGAACTCCCCTCAGACTTAATTTGAATCGATCTTCTGCACAGCATATCATAGTGAAAATGGCAAAATATAAGGACGAAGAGATTTGGAAAGCATCTAGAGAGAAAAGGGCCCTAACATACAAAGGGAAACCTATCAGAGTGGTGACAGACTTATTTACTGAAACTTGGCAGGCCAGAAAGGAATGGCAGGAGATCTTCAATGTGATGAACAGTAAAAATATGCAGCCAAGAATCCTCTATCCAACAAGCCTGTCATTCAAAATAAAAGGAGAGATAAAAGTCTTTCCAAATAAACAGAAATTGAAAGAATTTGTCACCACTAAACCAGTCCTACAAGAACTCCTGAGGGGGACGCTCTGAAGGAAATATTGCAAGGAACGAAGGTACCAGAGACACCACCACAAACATGAATCCCACAAAGGACACAAAGACTCTAAACCCACATGTTTCAATAATAACACTGAATGAAAATGGGCTAAATGCTCCAATCAAAAGACATAGGGTAGCAGAATGGATAAAAAACAAAATCCATCTATTTGCTGTCTACAAGAAACTCATTTTAGACCTGAGGACACCTTCCGATTAAAAGTAAAGGGATGGAGAAATATCTCTCATGCTACGGGAAGTCAAAAGAAAGCTGGAGTACCTATACTTATATCAGACAAACTGGACTTTAAATTAAAGACAATAACAAGGGATGAAGAAGCGCATTTATAATAATTACAGGGTCCATCCATCAGGAAGAATTAACAATTATAAATGTCTACGCACCGAATATGGGAGCACGTAAATATTTAAAACAATCACAAACAAAAAAACCTTATAGATAAGAATGTGCTAATAGCAGGGGACTTTAATACTCCACTTACGGCAATGGTATAGGTCAACCAGACAGAAAATCACTAAAGAAATAATGGGCTTGAAAGACACATTGGACCAGATGGATCTGACAGATATATTTAGAACTCTGCATCCTGAGGCCAGGGAATTCACTTTCTTCTCAAGTGCGCATGGCACATTCTCCAAGATAGATCACATACTGGGGCGCCTGGCTGGCTTAGTTGGTTAAGCGTCCGACTTTCGCTTAGGTCATGATCTCGCGGTTCATGGGTTCCAGCCCCGCGTCGGGCTCTGTGCTGACTGCCAGCTCCGAGCCTGGAGCCTATTTCAGAGTCTATGTCTCCCTCTCTCTCTAACCCTCCCCTGCTCACGCTGTCTCTCTCTGTCTCCTAGGGAAAAAAAAAAAAAAGACAGATCACATACTGGGACATAAAGCAGCCCTCAACAAATATAAAAGAATTGAGATCATACCATGCACACTTTCAGATCATAATGCTTTGAAACTTGAAATCAATCACAGGAAGAAGTCTAGAAAACCTCCTAAAACATGGAGGTTAAAG